>NC_056751.1:2642797-2870297 GCF_019279795.1 Protopterus annectens
GAAATTTAAATGGCCTATGAAGTGAAGAGAGTGAAAGAGGTAAAGTTGACACCACAAAAACATGGTAACAAAATGAAAGTGAGTGCAGAGTTAAAGCTACTAAGATACTGGAATGATTGGTTATAATAAGTAAAGTAAAAGAACTTAAAAAATTTCAAAATGTTTGGGTTAAAGAGACTGTTTTAAAAACAAATTGAGTAATGATAAAGAAAAAGTGGGTAGTAGTAGAAAAAGTGATTTAGCAGACACAAAGGGTAGGCACAGATTAAGACAGAAGACAGATGTGAAGACATAAAAATACTGACACAGTCAAATGACACATCAAGAAGCAACATTTTATAAAGATTATAAAATTAAAGATAATTGGATTTATAAATTATCCATCATGCACCTGAACTGGTGTTATGCATCAAATTCTTTATGGCAATTCTCAATAAAAATCAACATATTAGAAAACAACAGAGCTCGAATATATATATTTAAAAAATATATAATTTCTACCAAATACAGCATTAGTCTTTTCTAAATTTGATACCACATTTGTGAATATGCCTCAATTCAGAAACACTGGAATAGTATGTACAAAATGCACACACTATGGCTAATTCATCAGTCACCACATTGTAAAATGCAATTTATTAAGTGAAAATAAAGCTATTAAGGTCGGTTATCTACAGTGATGTTACATTCAACTCAAAACTTTTTTTGTCAGGGTCTGTACTGCAATGACCTCAGCCTTTAGATGTCAAAAACGTCTGACTTGGATATAGCAGAGGGATGTAACACCCCCATTTGATTAGACTGCTGGAAATTTATTCTGCTGTGTTACTTTTGCTGTGCCTGTTATGAGTACACTCATAACCAATTTATTAAAAACTTAAATTTTAGTAACCTAAAATATAGTTTTAAATGTCATATTAACATTTTTAAAGTGGATTTTCCTTTAAAATGCTTTGGTGCCTTTTATTTGAGGCATGGAAGAGTTTAATTTAATTGCGTAATAAAGGATATTTTATGTTCCTTTGCTTGTGGTCTACAGTGGTTGTGTGCTATGACCGCTCTTGTTTGGTTATTGGTATTTTACAGCAGTTTTCTCCTTTAGTATTAATTATAACAGATAGAAGTAACACCCCTACTCAGGGGGTAAACATATTTCATCTATAATGCAACTTTTAAGTAAAATTCTAAAATTATTTTCTGATGTCAAATTTCTAGATTCCTAGGTCTGAAATGACTTCTCAAAGCCATTATATCTTGGCGTATATGACTTTGTTACACATGAGCAGCTTGACATGGCTTTAATGCATGGCTTTCTGACCCATGAACAACTTTTTAAAAGTTTCTCTGCTCCACTGTTCTGTTAAGGTACTAACATTATATTAGCAAAAGCATTCAAAATACAATTTCCCTTACCTCCATTGAATCTGATTCTTTTTCTTGGGCTAATACCTCCATCTGTGATGGGTTTTACCCTACTCTATTCACCCTCACTACACTCAGACTCATTACGCTCCGCTACCCTAAGCCAGTTGCCACCACCCCTCCTTATCTAAATTTATACTGTACATATCTCCTCCCCTTCCATAAACCCATCCTCTCCTCTTCCTCCTAGCCTAACCAGTCTCTATTACGACCTCAGTATTCAGTAGCATACAGCCAGATGCTTTAGAATAATACATCACTTTACATCTTTTTCTTCCCTACTGATCCTCATTTAATTTACTCTTCTCTATTTTTAAAACATTGCAATCTATACTTTTCATTTTCTTTTACCCCGTTTGCAATACCCACTTCATCCTCCTTAGCAAGCCTTCTTCAATATAACCCTTCCCTTTATAATACTTTATCCACTGCACTATTCACAAACCTTTGATTGTACACATCACCCAGTTTATTATTCTCTTCCTTATACATCCTCTAATTCACAGAGTCACCCTACTAAATCCATGGTTTATTCTGCAGTTCTCTAACTGATTATACTCTGTTAACATCTTACCTTTCTCCATCCTCATAATAAGGCAACACCCAGACAGGATTCTCCAGCAAACAAATTCCATTCTCATCTTTTTCCCCTAACCTTCCTCCTTTCTCCTTTAACATCTTTCCCATTTTATTCAACTATAGTCTGTCTTTACCTACTCCATAATCCTCTCTATTTGCAGTGTTATACTTCTGCACCTTCACATCTCCACTGTTCATTTAATGCCACCTTAACTACCGATACTCTCACACTTTATTTGCACTCACATACTTTCAGCCAATCTGCTCCTTCATGCCTATTTCCTCAAATTTATTTAATAATGTCCAACCTACTGATCTTCTCAAATACAAAACATCTATCTACTCAGTTCATTTTGACATAAGCTGGAATAAAATTATAAACTTTATAAAAAATGAATTAATCCCAATCTACTGTTCTTTAGAATCACTCTTTGTGGTGACAGTCATCCCAACCTGGGGCCCTCAGCCTCATCCATTCCACCCTCATCTGCCCCTAACTCTTGTACAACACCCACAAAACGTCTCCTTACCTCCATTAACATTCATAATGCTTAAACAAAATTACAGACTTGCAAGCATATTTCCTTCAATACTCAACAGATATTACTGTCAGCACTGAAACATTGTAAAACCTTATACAAAAGATCCTGAAATTGTATCTGATGTCACTGACTACCGAAAAAAGTGGAGGTGCTGCAGTTCTGTACAATAACTGCCTAACATTTTCACCCCTCAAATCTAGCATACCAACCATCCAAAATGCAGAACATCTTATCTGTCTTAGGCAATGTTAACCCTGATTGGTTATTTGTGACATCTAACACCTCAGTTTTAACTTGTATGGGTTCAAATAGCTACTCTATTCTCCTACTTAACTAAACTAATTAAATTACAAAAATTGTGTCATCACCTGGAAACTTGTTTCTGACCCCATCAAGTATGCTAATTTAGGGGTACTACCTAATTGGCTAATTGACCATCACCCTATATTCACCAATAGAGAAATCACCCACCAGCTAAAAAAAATAATATAGAACTATCCAAAATCTTTCTAACTTTCATATTAATACTATCAATAATTTACTGAAAATCCTTTAACTGGTCTCCACTCAAAACTCTACCCTAGACAACGCCATTGAATTCAGAAATATACTTATGAATACTTCAAATACCCTGCTCCTACCAGGAAAAAAAAGTAAAAACTACTCAAACCCCATGGCTGATGCACTCAACTAAAATTCTCATGCAAACATGTGACAAAGCATGGAAAGAATGGCAGAATGATAAAATCTCTCAAACCTTGCATAACCTCACCAAGATGTAAAGGTACCTAGACAAAAAAAAATTATACAGACCCACAAGATAATCAAAAAAAAAAAATTCAAAGAAATTCTGTAGCTCAAATAAGAATGCTGAAAATATGTATTTATTACCCAGCTGGACATTCCCAGTAAACAAAAGTCAATAAACAAATAACTAAAATAAATATAATTCTTGTGAAGTATTTTCTTGCAGAGATTAACACTGCTGCCTCAAGGTACTTGGTTCTCTGGTTCACTTTGTGGCTGAGGTGCCTTTTGTGTTCACTTTGCATATTGTCCCTGTCTCAACAAAGGGTTTTATCAGTATGTCTGTTTTTCTCCCACACTGAAAATAAAAAAATAAATAAATAAATAAACAGATCACTATGTGAAATGACAAGTATCTACATTTCATTTAGGTGTGATTTGTGTGCATGTATGTCTGAAAGTTTGCACGTCTATGTGTGTTTGTATGGATCTGCTTGCAGGCTGTAGTTCAATGTCATTTAATTTTTGGATTATGTAATTCAGCTGTTAACCAGATAGGTGAATTGGCCCTTTTGCAGGCCATTTTCAGCTACAGGGCAACATATATTGGGGCAATTTTAGTGTGAACAATCATCCAACAAGTTTTTTCTTTTTTTTTTTTTTTTTTTTGAGGGCAGACATGAGAAAGCAATTGTACCCACTGAAATTCCATGCAGAGACAGGGCATCTACATATACAGTGACCTGAGGTCAGGATTTAACTCTGAATGCTAGTACTTTGAGGCAATGACTTTAGCAGTGAGCTACTGCGCTGAGTAAGAATACCTTCCCATTAAAGACTACTTGTTTGCTATAGGCTTCTGGCCCACCCATAACACTGACAGCTTCTTAGAAAAATTTGTGCACACCACAGAGAAAGAGAATCTGTCAGCTCATCACAAACAAAGCCTCTAATGAATGCCACTGGTTCACACTCTCTCATTTTCAAACTTCTCCAGCCAGACTCATTCCCACCACTAGCTGACACACATTATACTAAACATACACACTACAACCTCAGATGCTTCTCCCAAATAAGTCCCCCCACTCCATACCCCCAAACCAGGCTACACTGCACTATCCACACTTTTTCTATCCCTGTTCCAATAATATAAGATTCCGTCCACAATTACCTAAAGGAGCTACAATCCACTTTTCCCATCTTCTGAACTAAACATTATACATTTCTCCAGAATCAGCTTTGCATACTCCCCTAACACTTTGCACTGGGACAATTTCCCTTCTTGCCCAACCTTAACTACACTACTTCCTCTGGTTTTTCTGTCAACTACTAACACTTACTAACTCCCCCACCGTATCCTGCTGCAGCTCTATTAACACCAGAGCATCTCCCGATGATGTAAACCTGAAATATAATCATGTGAATTGTAAAATTTGTATTTCTGTCGTAACTATTGCTAATTTTGTTAACTGTCCTGTACAGTTTTTGTAATATTTTGTTATTTTGATATTTACATCTTACTTTCTCTATGTTTTTCCTTTTTTTTTTTTTTTTGCTTGTGAATTATTATAGGTTCATAGCTTTGTATTATGCTAAAGACCAGTCAGGGATTTTTTAAACCTAGCCATGCATCCCAAATCTCTGACAAGTTCTGGTACCCATGGTAGTGTAAGCAGAGGATTGGGAGATAAAACATTTACAAACAAGGACCTGAAAGATGAACCATTTATAGGCGACCTATGTCCATTATTGACATAGGTGCCAAACCAAATGTTCCTCATCCAGTTGTACAAGTTACAGTTGAATTGGGTTAGGGAAGAACTCTGCTTCATGTGGACGAGAAGCCTGTTCCAGAGAAGTGGTAGCCTTTGGGATACATACATGTATCTCCAGCAGGTCCTATTTAAATCACAGGAATGTTAAGTATTTAAAGCTGCTAATTCTGGTAGTGTTTTTGTGGATGTGCATGAGGTACATCAAGGAGGGTTTCACCAATGTCTTATATGCCAGGCATAGACCTCCCCACAATAGCCTGTAGATGACAGAATACAGGGAAAAGGGTTTGAGGTGGTCTGTATAGGACATCTTATTTATGCTCTGCAGTCTTTTAGTGAGGAACCTCTGTGGATCTTCAAACTGTTGGATGGGCCTGTTTAAATGCATACCATATTAGTCATTGTACTCAATGATAGGTCTAATGAGTGCTGAATACAGTGGCGCAATCAACTCCTTAGACCTAGATTCCATACCTTTGTTAATAAGTTGCACAAAAGAGAATGATTTCCTCACTATCATAAACACATGATGGTCAAAGGCTAGATTATTGTATATGTGTGTCCTCATGTCCCTGACTACTAGGTCAACTCTTTGGTGTGTGCTATAGATATATCTGTTTCTAGGAGTGGTTGAACTCATGAAGGGTACTATTATACATTGTTTGGCTTTTTTGTTTTGACCATGGCTCTGACACCAGTTATTTGTCTGTTTTAACTCTTTCTGGAGAACACTTGTATCAGTGGGGCATTCTGTGACTGCTACTAATGCCCTGTCATCTGCAAATTTGGTCAGCCAGAGGACCTTGATATTAGCCTTGTTCAAGGAAGTATATGCCAAAAAGGACCAATCCCAGGACTGATCCCAGAGGGACACCACTTGTGACTAGCTTCATTGTAGAGGTGGACTCCCTAATTCTATCTTCCTGGGTCCTGACTGTGACCCAGCTGCCAATCCACTGGGTGACATAATGGTTTATACCTAACCCCTTGAGTTTGTCAACAGGCCAAGATAGATAGTGTGAAATATTTTGCCCTCATCCAATACTTTGGTGACCTTCACAAAGAAGTCCAACAGGATGGGTTGGCATAACTTGTCCCAAACAAAATCAAACTGGGTTGGGTCTAGTGTCTGGAGATTTCCTATTTCATTATTGATCATGTCATTTTTAATTTCTCCAAGTCTTTTGGGTTTCTAATACCATGATGGGAATAAACCCCATTCCTAAGTCAAAGTACGATTAAAGTTCATGAAATTAGTATTGTTTCACTCTTTAATGTCAACCAAAAGTGCTTTTCGCAGCACCCGCAATGTACCCAGTAATGACTCCTTCTGCAATTCGTATGGTGTTATATGAATTGGTAACATATCTAAATTCGATTGTAAATTCTTTTTTATAAGAGCAGATGCTCCTACTACTATTGGAACTGTCTGGGTATCTTTCTTCCACATGGCTCTCGTTTCTGCCTGCAGATCAAGGTATTTTATAATTCTGTGTCTCTCTGTACGCAAGACACTGTAGTCACTAGGTGTGGCAATTTCAATGATTAATGCTACTTTTGTTTTCTTTTCTTGGACCACTATATCTTGTTTTCTAGCATCTATCTTTTGAACTGTTGGTACTGGATGATCCCATGTGATATAAACTTCATCACTTTCTATGGTTCTTTGTGGCTCATGTTCCCAGTGTTTTTCAGCCACTTTGATACAATAATGTCTGCACAATCTCCAGTGTAACAGTGTCGCCACATTATTATGCCTTTCAGTATACAGTCCCTCTGCCATTAGTGTATCACAACCAACCACAAGGTGTGTGACTGTTTCCAATTCAGTTTTACAAAACCTACATATGTCTGTTTCTCCCACATGTTCAATGGACTTTGTAAACCAGCATGTATGTAGCCCACAGTCTTGGGCTGCCAATATTAACCTTTTATTTTTTGATGTGAATTCACCTCTCCTTAACCATTCCTGCTTTCGTTCTTGATCAACATGAGGTTCTTCCAGAAGTTTTCTATACTTACAACTATATTTATGTTTTTTCTACATTTCTTGCCTTCTCATCTGGTCCTTCACCTTATATCCTTTGTTTTGTTTTTAGCACATTCAGTTGCTGCCTGGTTTTTATCCACTTCTGGTTTGATTTCCATTCCTGCTTGACGTCGATATGCTTTTGCTAAATTAAGCAGAGACACCATCTTAGATTTGTTCTCCTCATGTTCATGTCCATAATAAGAATCCATGGCTTTCCATATGAGATTAAAGAGACATATGAGCCTGTAGTTTCCAGGGTGCATAGATGGCACACCTTCCTGCAGAGGGATAACAGTTGCCATTCTCCATTCCTGAGGCACAAAGTCCATTTGTTGGTTATAGCTAAATAGTCACTCCACACGGCCTGATAGGTTGTGTTTCATGATATTTAGTAGGAAGCCTGCAATATCACCGGGGCCTTTTGATGCAAAGTACTCATCTTAGAGAGAGAACATTGAGGACCTGTTCACTAGTGATAGTTACTGAAGGTATATTTGATGGTATTTCCTGAGGGGAGGTTAGCGAGGGGGAGAGAAGTGGTAAAATTGGAGCTGAATTTGTCTGCCAGTAGGTTTGCTACATCTTCTGGTTTAGTTCAGGGGGCTCCATTATTAATGAGCTCTCCACAAAACTGTGTATTGCCTTTGAGGAAAAGAATGTCTTCAGGTTGTCCTTGACCTAGAATGCCATTTTTACCTCAAATCTGACTTTGGTAGATTTTATCTGGCATCTGAATTGTTTTTTTTGTTCTTCTTCTTTTGTTAGTGTGATGAGAGTGCCTTTATTCTGCTGGATGCTACACCTCATAGATTTTGTCATGGTTTCCTTCTTTCTTTTATACAGCCTACTGGCATTGTGATTCCATCAGAGTAGCTAGTTTTTTTGAGTTAGGTCTGTACATATTCCTGGTAGATACAGCTGCCTCTATGCAGCTGTCAATATGGTTGTATAGGGCTTCTCTGAACAGTTCCTTGAACTTTTGCCAGGTTATCAGTTAATAGTAGGAACCAAAATAAAATGAAAAAAAACACCAAGAGATGAAAAATAAATTCATATGCAAAGAGCCAAGAATGCCACAATAGCCCCACAGGGAAGTGGATAACCACACTTGATTATAAATTCAAATATTTTTATTAAAACAATTAAGCATTTTCATACTCGATAAAATTGGACTTCATCAGGACCTTAGAAGCTGACCTACCAGTCACCATATTATTGGGTCAGATGCTGAGTGCCTCAGTGTCACAGAGAAGGACCCATAGCTTGCAAGGAAGTGGTATGGGATTTAGCCTATGGTGATTTGAACATGGAGAAGCTCAAGTGCATTATCCTGTTTGACGAGTCATGCGGTATTTATTTTTGATGTAAATTGAAGCACCTCCACCTTTGGTCCCTGTCTGTGTAGTAGCTGGTCTAAATGTGTGGAAATCATTAGAACCCTGCACTGCAGGGCTGTTGTCTGTGGCCTTAAAACCACGTCTCAGTGACTGCAGAAACATCACCATTCTCTAGAGTGAGGAGAGCTTGTAAGCAGTGAAGGTTCTTGTTTAAACGTCTAGCACTGAGCAGTAACATATATTTTCTTGGTTTTGATTTACTATGTCAGAAGAATTATCAGACTGGCATTGCCTAAAAAGGTACTATGGGGAAAGGCAATGTTTTAGAGGAGAGAGGTGCAGGCCTTCCCTGGCAAAGTAGCATAGTCTGTTGATCATCTTGTTCCTTACTGACAAATATTGCATCCCCTTAGAAAGACACCAGAAACTAAATCGGGTATTAAATCAGTCATCCACAGTTCATATTGTGGCATCATCCTTGGAGAAGGTGGAATGGGGCTGTGCTAGGTTCATACCAGCCTGAGACACATATTCCAAGAGCTCCATGATGTTTCTCTTCATATAGTCTAAATAGGTATGCATTAGGTCATTTACATCCCCATGAACTATCATTGAGTCATACTGGTACTTATGATCCAAGTGAGTGCATAATGTGGTGGATCCTGACCCCTGATAAGCAATTGACCATGACTTTTTCCTTACTCAGTCTGATGAGTGGGACCTCAGTGTGTCTCACAATGGATTCTCCAATGACCAAAATGTTGGCTCATGTGGTGGCTTGTCCTATGGGTTTAGAAGTAGAGGCTCCACGAACTGTGGCTGTATGTGCTGATGTGGGTGTTGTTTTGAAAGAGTGCATTTGGGGCAGCTGAGGGCATTCATTTTGTGTACTTCATCTAGGACATCTTTTGGCTTTAGGAAGGTTTTATTTAAGTGTCTCAGCAGACTTGGCTCTGTGTCTGGTTCATGCTGAGTGTGATGGGTGCACTGTGTGTATCACTGACAACCTGACTGACATTAGGAGTGCTTTTATATGAGAGCATTCCCTTCAGGGACATTCTAAAAATGCATCTTTTGGTTTACTATTGAAATGTTGGATGGCACTCACGTGAACTGGGAATGGTGGAAAGGCTAATTTGCAGTTCACGGAAGGTCAAACCAAAAATAGACACCTCCACAACAGCGAATGCTAGTATGCATTCAATGTAGTGAGGTCGACATTCTATCTGGAGATCGCAGTACAGTGGAGATTGGGAAATGTACCCATTTCCTCACTGTAATGCGATCTCGGAGATTTTATATACAGTTAGCAGGGGGTGTGGGGGGTGCAGGGGGCTCTCCCCCCTGGCAAAACATTAATTGGGATTGACTGGAAGGCAAGGCATGCTGGGTAATGTCAACTTTGTTGAATGGAATGGGTCATTACCAGTTTTGTTATTGTTGCCTGTCCAATGTTTTTATTTCTAGTATTTTTTTCTATGATGTGATCACTCGACTGTATCCATTTCGGGATTTCAATAGTAAACCCATCTTTCATATGTCTTATCAGTTTGTTTGAGAATTAGCTGTTTGTCTGTGAATATGAGACAAATTCCACAATTTAAGGTCAAGAATTACTTAAGGTGCATGTGTCTGTACAGGGTGCTGCCAAAGAGTTGAGGGAAACTACTGTAGCAGACCCCAATTATTTATGGATGAAGTATTTCCTTCTACCTAGGCAATATCTGCAAATGGACAGTTACAATTAATGTACCACCTCCATGGAAAAATGTAAAATTAAATAAATAAAGTAGGAGCAGTAGTGAGCTTGAGATAGCTAGAGAGAAATTAGCATTCCATGAAAGAACAGTTTGGATATTAGAATTTAATAACGGAAAACATATTTTGGTTGTAAGAACAAGGAATGACAGAATGAACAGCCTGAAAAACTGGCGTTGCTCCTGTATTAATCCAGGCTGATCATTCTGTTCTTGTTCTTACAACCAAGATATCACTTCCCTTACTAAATTCTTACATCCAAACTATCTCTTCTCTCACAGGTTCCAATTTTTCTCCACCTATCTCAAGCTTGCTACTGCTCCTATATTTATTTACCTAGCTCAAGCTTCCGACAGTTTCCCCATGTTCTCTCCTTCTTGTACTTCACCTCAATCTTGCTTTAGTTATTACTGTTTAGAACCAGTAACCCTAGCATAGCAACAGTCTGCCATATTCTTGTGTATATACCACGCACGTATCTCATAAATATTTACCACCAAAACCATGATATTGATCTACTAATCAGTCATTTCTCTATGATGGCACAAGCTATTTCATGCTAGATTGTTTGTTAGTGTTCTTTTTTTCCACTTTATATTACTCCTCAATTTGTATTGTTTATGTATACAGTATTTGTTACCTATATTTACCATTACGTATATGTCAAAGTTATGTATTCTTGATTGTCATCAATCACTTGTATTGTTTGTAATGTGTTTTTGTAATGGAGCTTTACTCCACAGACCTTTGCCGAAAAAGGGCCACTGGCCCAGTCGGACATCCTCAGTAAACAAATGTAAAATAAATAAAATAAAAATAAAATGTGACTACCATGTTTATTTTATTTTTTTTATTTACTTTATTTCTTAAACATTTAAGTGATGTTGTCCTTCTCAGATCATTTTCAGCCATGATGTGAGAAACAAGGATGAACAATATACATGGCATGGCAGTTTTAATGTAACCATTCAAGCAGCACAATTTCCTGGCATGAAAAACAAAAGTAGGAAACAAAAAAATCCAACAACTTCAGTAAGAATGAAAAAAGATAAAACAGTCACCACAGAAAGCAAAATATTTAAAAATCAGATGTGTGTGGAATTTTGAGTGATTTGATAATGTCAACTAATCCTGTGATTTTAAATGTATTTATATAGATTGTTTTGCCAGTTTTTTAACTATCTGATGAAGTTTTGGAGTACCAAAATGAAAGTGCTTATCCTACTTTTTGTGGTTATTAAGTATTTTTAGTTGTGATTATTAAAGAAGATGTGGTTTCCATGGTGACTGCATTGTATCCCCTTTCCATTCTTAACATAATTTCCTTATAGGTTGTGAAGTGTAGAATATACAGGGATGTAACTTTCAATAAATGAATTAGCTGCATCTCATTGAGTGCTTTTGCTAATAAGAAATTATTGCTAATACTGTTTCTACTATAACACAACCAGTGATTTTCTCTTTTTGGAAATTTTTCTTCACAGTTATGCAACCATGGAATTGGTTGCCCCCACACCATGAGGGATGCCAGGGTCTTATCCTCCTACCAGAATTAATCAGTTTGAATCAGTAGCCATTGTTATCATATGGATAGAGCTTCAACCAGTAGAAGCAAACTTCACAAAGGAAGCAACTAGAGGTCAAAACTGAACCTGGACCCTGTCAGAGTTTCAGCACTAAGCAACTATGCTGAGTGGGAGTGGCTTCTGACTCAAAGCGGCTCTTTACTATGTACTTGTTACATGTTGGGTTAGGGCTCCAGCCACCTTACAACTCTATTTAAGACGAAGAGGGTATCAGTAAAGGAATGAATGAATGAATTAATTAATGAATGAATGAATACATGAATGAATGCATATGGATCAATATTTTGTAAAATATTTTACAAGCTGCCATCATGCTCGCTCTCATTTAGATGTTCCAATTATAAAATATGTTTTCATTTAATTTTTTGTCCTTTCATATAAAGTTGCCTTCAATAATGTAAGTAATGACAGGCTGTATTTACTTTTAAACTAAAACAATAAATAAAAAGGTAATTCCATCTAGGCAAACCACCATCAGACTGCAATGAATGCATAGCAGTACTCAAAAAGGACAGAATGCACCTCAAAGTCATCTCTTCTTTTAAGTTTCTTGGTAGCACATTTGGCTGATGAATGTAGTTCAACCTCCACCTCCACATAAGCAGACTAATGAACACACCAACAGTAAACTCTGCTCCATTTACTACTTACAAACCTTCCTCATACCCCAAGCTTCAGTCTCACTCACATTGTCTTCTTCTTACCAAACCGATTTTGTTTGTCTGTAATATTTATCAACCTACCAAGCTACCTAAAAAGAAAAAATGGGACAAAGAGAAACCATCACTTTTAACTGTCTCTCAACTGGCTAGACTATGATAGATGAGCATTTCTCATGAAAATAATTGCCTCCACATTCCTGATAAGCATCCTATGCTATAGTCTCTCTCATCCAATTGTACAGCACAAGCCACACATTTATGTCTTTAATCCAATACCTCATAGCCCTGTTCATTTCACACCACTAACATGGACATTCTCACTTCTCAAGCACTCTGTCCAAAATTTGTAATATCATAATCATTAATTTGAAAATACTACCCACCAAAACACCTTCATATCTCGACTCCACCTCTTCTTTATCTCAAGCAGGTAATGTGACTGTCATTAAACCCATCTCATGCTTAAATAAATTAGCTACCCCCCCAAAAAAAAGTACTGTGTTTTTTTTAAACTAACACTATCTCCTCCTACTCATTTTGTCACACATGACACTATAACAAGGCCTCCCACAAAGTCAGTCATAACCCCTTACCATGTCATTACACACTTTCCTCTTCCTACAAACAATTTCAATCATGACCTCTACCGTGTAGGCACATAAATCACAGCATCTCCATATAAATACCTGCATGTGCCTAGTACATTATGAAACATACCTTTCAACTGTACAGATTTTCGCAGAATGTCCAGATTTTTGCCTCATATTTTTAGTCCGTTTTTCATAAAATTGTAGTTTTCTGGCAAATTTTTATGAACTGATTTTTTTTTTCTTTTTGGATACCTTTGCATTCCATGAGTTACTAGCATAAATTGTAAACACCTATGTAAGCAATTATGAGTTTGATCTATATATATATATATATATATATATATATATATATATATATATACTTAAATAACATTGCCCCAACCGTACAGTCTTTGACTAGCTAAATGCTAAACAGAAATGTTATTAATAACTGTCAACTGATATTCAAGAGTTTGTCTCCTCAGTCCTCCACTAAGAACAGGTTCTTAACCTGTTAAATCATTCCAGCAAACAAAAAGTAATTGAATAAAATAAACAAATAATAAAATGACATGCTATAAGTTATATTGATTTTTACACTTCATATCATGATTATGTTCAAACAAACATTGGCAGATCTTCTTGTCTCTGCTTTATATTACTTAAGGTAAGGGCATATTACAGCATAATTGTCTGTGTATAACTGTTAATGTTATGCTTAATAACAAACATAGCCAAGCTGAGGAACTCTCTTCTAATGTTATTGCAGTAAACTTCCTCCATTAGCAGTTTTAAAATTTATCCAAAATGACATCTAAGTAGCAATTGGTTCTGCATCTGCTCCTTATGCCCAGGATAAATCTCACTGAACATTTGTTACTAAAATATCAATCTATATAAGTTCATAGGTTCATAGGTAGGCACTAGGCTATCGACCCTAGGGCCTATACAAGCCTAGCCAAAAAGGTACTCTGGCTTTTGCCACCCAAGAAAATTATTTTCCTGTGCCCCTGTCAAGCAGAGCCACAGAGGTGATCCCCAGGGTGAATTTCCTATTTTCCATCCAGTCATCAAGATTTTTCTTGAAGAGTGCTAATGAGAGCATTTTTGATATAGATAGGTAGTTTGTTCAAGAGTATGAGAAGTCAACATCATTCATCAGTCTGTTCATTAACAAGGTGTTTATAGCTGCACACATTTATTCTACTACATATTATTGATGCTAATAATGCTCATATTTTGTGTTACTCAGCACTCCATATTGTGTTATAAACATTTTGATGTTATGCACTGATATGTAAGAACATGTTTATACATAGTAAACTTAAAAAACAAAGATAGCGAAATTGTGTGATAGCCACAATAAAGGCACAAGTTTCTTTAGTGCTTTCTTTCACTTTTAATTACACGTGAACTTCTTCAGAAAAGACACGAGCCCTCTCTAACTCGTGTCTTTTATAAACCAGATACAGGATGTGATATCATAATTGTTGTAATTCAAATTAATTATTCAATTAAATACAAAAACTTTCTTTAAAAACTGATAATATTAATAATGCAATACTAATGAATTATCTTCTAAAAACTCTCATTGAAAAATAATAGACTCTCTTAACTTAATGCATTATGTCTCAAATAATTTCGTTATAATACAGGTTAATGCAATGATCGATTTCTGTGTGCTTGTGTGCACCCGGGAACTGAAACACTCCCCACCCTTAACACAAACAAAAACCTACAAACATTCATTCATACACATTTCCATAAGCACACCCCCCCGCATACTAGCACACACACACACACACACACACACACACACACACACACACACACACACACACACACACACACACACATATATGCACACACACACACACACACACACACACATAGACACACACACACACACACACACACACACACACACACACACACACACACACACACACACACTCTCACATACATATGCTCCCATACACTTACACACACGCACTCACACACACACACACACACACACACACACACACACACACACACTCATACACATCTGCACCCGCACCCACCCACCGACCTCAATCTACCATAACAACCATGCCTACCCCCACACCCATACTAGACTCAAAGGGTGCTAGCGCACAAGGAACACACTCGCACATAGACAAACACAAACCTGTACTCACAAACACACACTCCAACTAGCACTATTGCATGTTGGATGAGCACTACCCCAGAAGTAATTGCGACTGAAAAATAAAGGGAACTATCACTTCGTGCTTGTGTCTATATAAATTGACATTGTCGCTCTTAACAAGTATGTATATGTCTAAACTGAATGACACAAACTGATATTTTTGTTTGGAATGAATGAATGAAATACATTTCTGCACTATACGTACAATGCAGTGCTTTATATTGTGTTTAAAATTATAATAATAAATTCCTATAATATTAAATTAAATTGCCATTCAAATACATAACACTACCTATACAGTAAAAAACATTTCATATTTATCACCTCATTCAGACCTGGTGGAGAATCTGCTCCTAAAATTAATTGCCATAATGATTCTTTTTGCTCTAATCTATTGTTTAAACACAATATAAAGCACTGCATTGTACGTATAGTGCAGAAATGTATTTCATTCATTCATTCCAAACAAAAATATCAGTTTGTGTCATTCAGTTTAGACATATCCATACTTGTTAAGAGCGACAATGTCAATTTATATAGACACAAGCACAAAGTGATAGTTCCCTTTATTTTTCAGTCGCAATTACTTCTGGGGGAGTGCTGATCCAACATGCAATAGTGCTAGTTGGAGTGTGTGTTTGTGAGTACAGGTTTGTGTTTGTCTATGTGCGAGTGTGTTCCTTGTGCGCTAGCACCCTTTGAGTCTAGTATGGGTGTGGGGGTAGGCATGGTTGTTATGGTAGATTGAGGTCCGTGGGTGGGTACGGGTGCAGATGTGTATGAGTGTGTGTGTGTGTGTGTGTGTGTGTGTGTGTGTGTGTGTGTGTGTGTGTGTGTGTGTGTGTGTGTGTGTGAGAGTGTGTGTGTGTGTGTAAGTGTATTGGAGCGTATGTATGTGAGAGTGTGTGTGTGTGTGTGTGTGTGTGTGTGTGTGTGTGTGTGTGTGTGTGTGTGTGTGTGTGTGTGTGTGTGTGTGTGTGTGTATATATGTGTGTGTGTGTGTGTGTGTGTGTGTGTGTGTGTGTGTGTGTGTGTGTGTGTGTGTGCTAGTATGCGGGGGGGTGTGCTTATGGAAATGTATATGAATGAATGTTTGTAGGTTTTTGTTTGTGTTAAGGGTGGGGAGTGTTTCAGTTCATGGGTGCACACAAGCACACAGAAATCGATCATTGCATTAACCTGTATTATAACGAAATTATTTGAGACATAATGCATTAAGTTAAGAGAGTCTATTATTTTTCAATGAGAGTTTTTAGAAGATAATTCATTAGTATTGCATTATTAAAATTATCAGTTTTTAAAGAAAGTTTTTGTATTTAATTGAATAATTAATTGGAATTACAACAATTATGATATCACATCCTGTATCTGGTTTATAAAAGACACGAGTTAGAGAGGGCTCGTGTCTTTTCTGAAGAAGTTCATGTGTAATTAAAAGTGAAAGAAAGCGCTAAAGAAACTTGTGCCTTTATTGTGGCTATCACACAATTTCGCTATCTTTGTTTTTTAAGTTTACTCAGTTTGTCGGCTCAGTCCGTTTTTTAGTACATACAACATGTTTATACATGTGAAGTACTTTCTTGTTTTGGAATATTGTGCTGTATTAGTTGTGGAATGATGTGAATGTCAGTGCTCTTTGTGCTTGGGGAACTTTTTTTCGCCAGGCCTCCACTGAAAAAGGCACATGTTCAATCAGACTATTTCAGTAAACAAAAGAAAATCAATAAGAAAAGAAATAGATGAATAAATTACTGTTTGTTATAGCACACCTGGAATTTTCTATGGACAGTGCATTTAAGACATTGAAATTTTCCTTTAACAATCTGTATTTCAAGTTTATCACCCCTTCTAGTGACTAGGGATGAGATTATCTTATACATGCTTATGGCTTCCCTAAAGCCACTTTAGGATTATCCACAAATATCTGTGTTCATATGCCTCCACCTCTCAGTGCAAGAAATTTTTGGACAAAGATTCACAAACTGGGGGGGGGGGGACAAAGGCCCAAAAATAGGGACATACTTTAAATATTAGTCTTATAAGCTTAGAAAGTTGCTATAGTAGCAGGATTTGTATTAATATACATTTTCTGAAGGATTTGAAGTCTGAAACTCAAATGTATGTTATTATTTAGTGACTTCAGTTCTCAGATCAGCCCAGTAATTTCTCAGAAAAACACAGATTTTATGAGGAACAGACCAAAAATATGAGACAAAAATCTGGAGAGTCTGCGAAAATTTGTACAGTTGAGAGGTATGCGTGATGATGTTGTTTACATTACTGTAATATTCTACTTGTTGTATATTATAGTTCCCAGTTGTTCTTCTAACAGACTATAAGCAGTTATCACATTCTGATTTGATTTTACACTTATCCCTACTTGTAGACTAGTTGTAGAATAATGCATTCTTTGTTATCACACACATACTAAGCTTCTTGCTTAAAATTCCCATCCCTACTGCACAATTTCTGTACTCTTAAAGTCATTGTACTGAAGAACCTGCATGAAATTCTTTTAATGATGACTAGTACCATGTAAAATCTATCAGAGTCAATAACCTTTCTATGTAGTTTTCTGTGATCTGGTTAACTTTCTGCAAATAACTGAATGTCTCAGAAGGTTATACTAATTGCAATAGTTGCAGCCTTAAAGTCTAAATAAAATATTTATTTAAATAGTACAATGTATATCATTCTTATCTATCCCTTCATTAAAAATAAAGTATTCAATAAAGCTACAATCTCATACTGTTTGAATTTCAGTAGTGCAAAATCCATTAATGTCAACTATTCTAAAAAAACCATAAACATGTTAGCATATGATGAGGCAAAACCTGACCTACTTCTAAATACTGATTTGTACCTAGTATTCTTTTTGTTTGTTGTCATCCTGCACCTGAAACCACCTACCCACGTTTTCCTCATAGACTGATTCACTCTCTTCATCTTTGTGCCATCATTAGAAGTCACTGAAAAAAAGAGCGCGTGAGAAAAGGAGTGTGTGGCTGTCTTCTAGCAGGAATAGTGTTTTCTAGCACAGGGACCACTGAAATAGTGTCTAGTACAGTGGCCCATTGCTGTGCATGTGCTCCTTTTTACCTACTGACATATTCATGCATCACTTGCACTGTTTGTTAATTCAGTGGTATATGACCACCTGTCTTCACACTTTGGCTCTGCTGGGATTCAGTACTGCATCATTTCAGAGTCACATGCCTTGTACCGAGGGCAGAGGACCAGTGTTGGCCTCCCATTCCCAGTCTGTATAGGTAACTCCCATGCACTTCAGTTACTTACACCTTATACCAAGAAACTGCCATTGACTATAACCAATATTTATTTATTTATTGACATTTGATTGGAAAAAAATATGTGGAATAAAATACAAAAGTTATCATGAGTATGTGTGAAAAATAATAATTCATTCACATAACTGACTTTAAGATTTTTCTTTTTGCAAACACCTGTATTGAACTATCACTTGTAACCTATGCAAATTTAGATTCATATAAAAGTACTCATACTATAATTAACATAACAAACATTTTACTTCACATATATTGTTATAACCTAAGCAACATTACATAAATTATTCAGTTCTGCTATTTTTCTTTTTTTAAACAAGAAACATTTTTATTAAACCATCACTTACAACATAGGCAATCATACAATTATACAAATGAAAACAAACCACACCAACACAATCCCAGCTGCAAGCATTTTACATCACAATACATACTGACATGACACACTCCCAGTTGCAAACATTATACATCACTTATAATATACCCAATAATTTTCAGTCAAACATTACATAACTCATTTAAGTCATGCTGTCTTTTAAACATCATTCCTCCCTTGTATGTATTGTTCCCACAATTCCCATTTTTTCCTATGTAGTTTGTTCCTACCATTTTCTAAAGATCTCACTTCCAGTTGTTTTATCTCTGTTACTGTATTCACTACTTCTAGTATAATTGGCTTAGATTTTGATTTCCATTTTCTAGTAATTGTTTTTTGGCAGCCACCATTATTAGACACAGCAAGGCCTCACCATGCCCAGGCAATTCCGATTCTGTATCATAGCTCAGAAAAATCGTGTCTATATTACCAGAGCGAAACACCTTTTGAGTGAATACCAAAACACCGACATGAATTGAGTGAACCGTGAGAATACTGAACGCACTCAACCACGAAATTTTAAATTTCAAACTGTCATAGTCGGCCAACCCCACCACCCGCTACATACTACCTACCCAAACAAAATAAATAAACCACATGCATACATACATACAAAAACCAAACCCTACTTCTAACCCTAAAGTAAAGCACCAAAACCCTACTTCTAACCCTACACTAAACCCCACATACACAACTATCTATGCACTATCCTTAACCCCTTTCTAACACTAAGGTCTGTAACTACCGCACACTTCCGGTATGAAAATATACACAAACAAAATAAATAATCCACATACATACATTTACCAAAATCCTACTCCTAATCCTGCACTAAATCTTACATACATAAACTATCGATGCACTAACCTTAACCTGCACCCTAACCCTAAGGTCCGTAACTATCGCACACTTACCTTACGGAGCTATAAAACAGAAGGGCCAACCACGATAATTCGACATTTCCAAATTTGCGGTTTTGGACATTCGCTGTAATGCCAGTTTGCACAATACGTGTCGATGTTTACAGATTTGCTGAAACGGACTTTCACTCTTGTAATAGGTAACCAAAAAATCATCTCTCTCATTAGACCAATCTGTCCACCCAGCATCTCCGACAGTGCATCCTACTGGGAATCCTTAAAATCCACCAATTCACCACACTCCCAGAAAATACATTCCAAATTACTTCTTTCTTCTCCATTATACCTCCAACATTTGCTGTCTGCCTGAAGAAAAATTCTCTGGAGACATCTTGGGGTATAAAAATATTTGTGTAAACATTTCCAAGAAAAAATCCTAAATCTTCTAGATTTTGTTGCATATTTGGGAGATGTACCTTTATCCTCCCATTGTTTGTTTATGAATTGCTTATCCAATCTCTCTTCCCAATCCTTTCTAACCTCCACTGATTGATTCTTATAGTTATCATGCAATATTTTATATGCTCTACTAATTATTCTTTTTTTAATGGCAACTTCTGCTCGAGAGTCTGTTAAAAACTCTGCCTCTGCTGGTCTTTTGTTTATGACCCCCCCCCCATTTCTTTCTCTTTGCCAATAATCTGATATCAATCCCTGATAGAAACGGCAATCTCTAACCTGCAGTCCAAATACATTTTTGGCATCTTCCCAATCTATCATCTTTCCTTCTCTAGTTATTTGCTCCCAATACCTTGGTTCCTTTTCCAATTTTCTCCAATAAATCCTTGCCCCTTCTTGTCTATTGTCTGTATCCCTAATTGCAGTCATCCCTATTGACAGAATCTCTTTTTTTCCATTCCCATGTTGGTTTAGTTCTTAGAATACTTTCTGCTACTTTATGGCTATGCTTCCCTGACCAGTTTTTGTCTTGTCTTTTCATCAATTTTGAAGGGACTCCTAGTTCTTTGCAACATCACTGTTGTCCCATATTTTCTCCACTTTCTGATGACTGTCTTCACTGTGTTCCATGATATATCCAATCCTGTGGAAATGTTTTTGTACCCATTTCCTCTCTGATATCTTTCAACAATAGATCTATTTGATGCTTTGCAAGCTCTCTATGAACCATGGCTTTTGCTGTAGCAGGCAACTGAGTAAATGTCAGGTAAATCCTACTAGGACAGCTGAACTTTATTTGGCATTAATCAGAGTCTCTTTAATTGATGGCAGGTGTTTTCCAAAGAAGACTGAATGCTGTAATTAAACCAAAAGGTGCTTCAACAAAGTATTAGTTTAAGGATATGCTTATATATATATATATATATATATATATATATATATATATATATATATATATATATGTGTGTGTGTGTGTGTGTGTGTGTGTGTGTGTGTGTGTGTGTGCCACATACTGAAGCTTTAGTCACAAATTAAGGTCAACAAACAGCCAGGGAATGCCTTGAACAATATCAGGCAACTTCAGTACTGTGGTAACAGGTGCAGTAGCCAATGGTCTGCAGCACACAATAATCCCAGACTGGAGTACAGGTAGTACTGACACACTGGGCATGTTCTTACACTTAGCTAACTTGAGCCCAAGTCTGTTGCCTCTACCGCCCAAAGACCTGCTATGTGGAAATATGTCTGTACATACATACAGCTACATATACATATCTGTCTCCCTCTATCCCCCTCACACTTGATTAGTGTATTTATCAGTATGTGGCACATATATATACATATATATATATATATATATGAAAACAAGATTTATATATAGCTATATAAAGTACAGTGATACATAGACTCCCACATACTTCTACAGAACACATTTACATTACGTAAACACACAACTACATTTAAGGAGAAAACCTTGTTATACACATTTATATAGATATGGGCAGGGATGTACGAATGTTTGCACATACCCATGAATGCTGGGGGTTATCTGCACATACACATCACAACAGCTGTCTGATGACACCAGACCAAGGCCACAACAGTGCATAATCCACTCACCCACAGACCCCTAAGCCTGTGAGCTGTCACCCTACAAACAGACATAGGTGGTATAATGTACAATGTGAGCAATGCATGCCTTGAACAGGTCATATTGTCCCTGGCCAGATGTCCACCTATCAAACTGCAAACAGCCACATTTGGCCAGACTGAGAAGTGTACACACATAGCATGGATATTACCAGGTAGCCCACCCCAGGACACTAGATACAATAACAGAACCAAGCAGAATCACTCTGCAGGCCGCACATGCTTTCTAACACAAGGCCACTTTGCGTACTCCACAAGTACTGTACCTGCATCAATATGTACAATAGGCATAACCTGTGACAGGTGCAATAGGTACTGTGAGCTGTAGTGTGTCATACTAGATAGGTATGAGTACTAATCTCACATCTTCCAACTTTGTGTTTGTGTGTGTGTGTGTGTGTGTGTGTGTGTGTGTGTGTGTGTGTGTGTGTGTGTGTGATGTCTCTGTGTAATGGTATGCATTTTATGGCCCTGTGACTGGCTGCTGGCCTGTAAATTTCCTCCTCTATAAGGCCTGCAGATGTCATCCACCTTAATAGCACTGGCTGACAATATAACAACATATAAACTCCATGGCACATGCAATAAGTACTGCAAGTTGCACTATGTAATAGTAGATAGGCAGGGGTTCTAATCTCAAAGCATCCAACTTTGTGTGTCTGTGTATGTAAATTTATCCCAATGCAGCACTTCAGACAAGCCTGTATGGGCTATTTCTGTGCAATGGTTATGCATTTTATACACACTGACTAGCTGCTGTCCTCCACATTGGCCTCTGTTACAAGGCCTGCTGATGTCATCCATCTTAAGAGCACTGGCTAACAGTGTAATAGCAGATAAACAATGTGGCACATCCGATGACTACTGCAAGCTATAGTGTGCAATAATAGATAGTTAGGGGTTTTAGTGTCACAGCATCCAACTTGTGTGTGTGTCTGTGGGTGTAAATATGTTCACTTACAGCACTAAAGACAAACACATGTGGCCTACCCCTGTGCATTGCTTATGCATTTTTTGACCCAATGACTAGCAGCTGGCCCTACATTGCCCTCCTCTACATAAGCATAACTGATGTCTGCCACCATCTAAATTTGTACATGCAGAATACCTAGGTGACATGAATCAAGGGTAAAGTGTATCACAGGGTATGAAAGCATGATGACACTGGCTGTCCCCATTGTCCCTGACACACTGTTCTACACATATGCGCCTAGGGAGCCATGCACATATACTAGCATACCTTGCTGACTTCATATCTCTGCTGTGCTGCCTTGCATACTGTGCTGCTCTATTGCTGCCATGTGTCTATAGTTGATCCACTCAGACTACTTGGACAAAACATACACAAGTCTGTGACACACCTGTCATTCTGTAACACTACCACTAGTGTACAATCAGGTAACAATGATACACAATGTTTGATGTGCAGTTCTGATGCATGCCAGCATATAGTACCTGTCATGGCCCACAACTTCCATGGCATAACACTACTGCACTACACACACATATGTAAAGTTATATAGTCACCCTGTGCATCAGACACCTATATTGCAGGTCCCCGCATCGATGGCATGGATGGCAGAGATGTGGCACAAGTATCATCACATGCAAAGGGTGTGGTGTTGGGGTGCCAGAGGGCAAGGCTGTGCCAAACAGTTGACAGCATGTGTGTGAGTCAGAAAGGGGTGCTGGTTACATGGGCCATGGAGAGGTGCCGTGTTTGTCTTTAGGTGACCTTCATGTGACAGTGGTGTTGGAGTGTGTGTATGTACACAATCAAGCCCAGTGCTAGCCCTACATATGTATACAGTGGATAGCTGTGGACCATACATGGCACAGTGGACAGTTCACCATCTCTGACTATGAACACAGGACCTGGCTTCACAACGAGTAGCACCAGCACCAACATGCCCAAGGTCAGATGCCGTGCTAGTACCTGATGGTGACTGCTGTCTGCTGGGCATGTTTCCCCCCATGTGACCACCCAGGACCACATGCACATGGGCTGCCACATTGTGGTGTGGACAGCACACTTCCCTCTGTAGCGCTGGAGGTACTGCCAGTACTGGAGCATGAATGTGCATGGCCATGTGGACTCCCAACAGATGGTGTTGCTGGCCTATGTCCAAGTGTCATTAGCCCTACTCCAACCACATATTTCAGCACAGGCAATATGCACTCAAAGACAGACACTATTTCAGCCCACCATCTATCCACTACATCAGTGTCACCAATGAGGTGGCGGCAGTCACGGATATCAGACTGTGCTGCATCCATAACCCTAAGCATCCATCTGGTGTTGCATTCAGATAATTTCTGTGCCTCCATGATAGCCCAAAACATGCGGTGACCTGCAATGTGACATCTGCAACAGGAGGTATATGGGCAGCAGTCCTCCTTCGAGCACCCCTGTTAATCTGCCATTGTGGGACCTTGCCAGCTCCCTGGATATGGTCAGTGTCTACATTCACTGACACCATAGTTCTCCCACTGTCCTGTACTATGTCGCCACCCTCTGACTGTCCAATATCTGTGGCCTCTGGTGACTGGGTATGTGTGGACATACTGACTGTGTGCAAGGACAATGGGGGCAGAAGAGGGATGTCAACCTCTGGGATAGATTCAGCCACTGACAATCCCACCTGTGCCTCACTATGGCCACCATCATTATCAGGGTCTGATGAGACACTGACATCAGGTTGTGAGGGGGACAGACTCTAACCACCAGGCATGATTATGTATTGTAGTTCACACAGACTCATATAGATGAGAATCCACAACTGCATTAAATGTCACACATCTTCTCATCTCTCATCCCATGCACAACAGACAAGCTCACAACATAGACGGACAGCCCAGACCCTGTAAAACATACATGCCACCTACATCCAGGTAATGTTGTCAGTACAATGCACCTGTGAGGTATGCAATATGACAGTGTATGTGACAGAAATGCACATAAAACCCAGTACACCTATCTTGACAATGATATGTCCATTGTAGTAGCATTGCCACAGGTACGTACATTAGCCCTATTGTGTTTGAATGGTCATCATGGAGTAATTGCCTCACATACAGCAGGCTGCATAATTTCTCAGAACTATAAGTGCAAACATGCTGATGCTTGTACAAATACACAGCTGTTATTCTCTAGGCTATGCATGGTAATTAACTGCTCTGAAATGGAACATACAACTATTCTACTCTGACTAAGCACAAAAGCTGTACATAAGGCAAAATGGCAGCCCTTACCTTTCACAGGGTATATAAGATCTGGAAAACAACAGTATCGCATTTACCAGGTACAGGACCACAAACTCCAGCCACACCTGGCAGACCTATGAAAAGGTGAGGGAGAGGTATTGTCAGCAACACCAGATATTGCAGTGTTACAAGGTAATGTGTGCGTATATCCACATGTACAGTACCTAATGTGATATTGACTACATTGCTGACATTATGAGTATGTGTGCACAACTGTGGGTAAAAGTCAACCCCCCCCAATACAGATAGACCTGGCACACATTTACTGGTCTGTAGACCCTACCACAGTGACAGCTAATGTATTATACTGGTGAATACAGTAAGCTTACCTGGATGCTCCTCTGATGTGGATACTGTGGCACCCACCTCCAGAATGTATGATGTGATGGTTGGCTTGGAGCTGTTGGTTGATCTTAGGTTCACCAGGAATTCCTCTGTGGCCAAGAGTGGTTGTTCTGTTGCAGGACCTCCACCAGTGGCAGCACGATCCTTGGCAACAGCAGCTGCCCTTTAATGTGTGGCATTGACCATATTTTTGGCCCAGTGTCAGACCTGTTTGTAGGTTCTGTCCTATCGGCCAATATGATTAACAGCCCTCACAACATCAGCCTATAATGCTGTCCACTGTTCATGATTGTGTCGACCCCTTGAAAGCAAGATGTGATGGTTGAGTCTGAGGGCATCCAGTATAGTGTCATTCTCTGCAGATGAAAATGGAGGATGTCTCCATTAGTACATTGTTCCTGCAGGACAACAAGAGGGGGACACATTACAGGACCAGATAAGTTTATGTCCACTATGTAGAGACCCTACACACTCATAACGGCCTGCACAATCCAATGCTCCCTCACACGTCATACCCCACAGTTTGGCAACACACTACATGTGTGACTATCACCAAGATAGTAGCAATACTGGGTAATGTCCCTGTGTGCTGTGTCAGGTTCTGCTATATGTCTCTACACCCATCACTGCAGTGTACTGTGGTGTGTTCCCTGTGGGCAAATCCCCACTAATATGTCAAATGGCCACTGTCAGACAAATAGAAGTGTGCTATTACAACAACTATGTGGGGACAGTCCAGCAACACCAGTGTTTCACAATGACAGAGGGCAATACAAACCTGCTGTAGTATATGTTTCCGGTAAGAATCATACCTCTCAACTATGCAGATGTTTGCACTTTCTTGCACATACTTGTGGATGTCTGAAAAATGGTTACCCACTGATTGATGGTTGCTGTCAGAAAATTGACATAGAATATGTCACCCGTCCAACCCCTCAGACTACGCTTATGCTACAGTGATATCTGTTAGTCTATTCACATTCCTACTTTGTTTGGTTAATATGTATACTCTGTCACTGAGTTTGGGCCTTTGTCCCCCCATTAAATATGACTTCATCCTGATTTTTTACTGTAGAAGGTTGAGAGTTATGTTAGGAATAGCTCTCAACCAGACATGAATGAATGTCCATGAGACAGGGATTTAGCCAGAGTACATTAGTGATATTCAGGGACACTTACAATGTTAATACTATTTCTGTGTGACATTGACAGACTGAGAGGAGATGAATTACAGTATATTGTTTGATGTTACAGGAGTGTACACCCTTACTTAGTGTCACTATATCTTATGTGTACTCCACTATCTTTACTACAACAGCTGACCATTGTAAGAGGGATGAACAGGAACAGAGCAGAGACGTGATTCAAAGGAGGGGCAGTAGAGAGGCATGCCTGTAGGTGCTGGACTGCAGAGTATCACTGACATGTCATAATTATAGATCTAATACAAGCCTACTGTTTTAATCCTTATTCTCCATACCACCATCCTCCCATCTGCATCCTGTTTTATGGGGAAATCTAGTACATACCCGGTAGAGTGATGTATTCCTTTTTTGAAGCATTCCTTTGCAAATGCTTTGCACATACATTGTGTGAGTAAAACCACATGCAGACCTGTTCCCTATAAGCAGTTGCTTGCCTTTTGTAGGTAATGCTCATAACAGGTAATTGCCTCTGCACCAATCAGCGGCTCAGAATTGTTAATTGCATCCAAAACAGCTGCATTGCACAATCATTAGCCAAAAACATGGCACCACAGTACAATATATAAGGGCTTCATTTAGGCCTTGGCCTCTTTCTTAATTTTTAGGATGGACATTATTGAGGTGTGGTGACTACAGCATTACAGAGGTTAAGTACAAATACTGTCCACTGTAGCACAGGTTAAATACAAATACTATCCACTGTAGAGATGTATGAAATATGTCCACAGTTTTGCCTCATAGGTTTTTTCAATGTCCCATGACAGTGTTGTCATCTGGCAGTTCACTGGCAAACACTGTGGGCTGAGGTCAGAAAGGAGAGAGAGACATGTGAGTGTCAAACTTCATACCCATCAGAATATTCATGCAAATGCAGTAGCTGCTATTCTATCAACTTGCTAACTTTATAGGGGCAAACTGTGAAACATGTCCATTTCTCTCGGCCTTTGCCCCCCCCCCCTTTATGTATTGTTGTGCCCAGATCCCTTGTTATAGGGAGTTGGGAGGTATGGTCAGTCTGTAGCAGCTACCTTAACATACAGCAGTGTATGCTTCAGGCTGTAGCTGCTGCTGCAGCCTAGGACACTTGGGGGGGGGGGGGGGTTGAACACTTTGGAGGCCAACAACCTGTCTGTGTAACTGTGGCAGCTGTGGCAGACCTGTTGTTACAGCAGAGCCATGGTAAGGGTACCCATTACAGTGCAATCCAGGCATGTGCCTAAGGTACATCTGTTATGCAACAGTGCCAATAGCAGAGTAGTAGGCAATATAATTAGATAGATAAGCAACACGTTCAGTCCCAGCACGGAAAAAGCAACAAAATATCAGATGTATAATGGAAGCTTTAATAAAAAGATGAGCGCTTTCGCGTATGTAACATACGCTTCTTCAGATCATAAAATCAAACACAACTAATGAAGTTTATATACAATAATAAAAACTCATAATTGCCAACGTTAATTAATTAAGGTGTATGCAATTAAGCAATTATTCAATTAATGCATAAGCAAGCAACCATTGCAAATGGTAACATTTACGGAGGCATCTCAAATCCTTATAAAACAGAAGAAGGAGAAAATACAAAGCATCCAACATAGTACCCAAGTATATGAACTATATATAAATAAAACGTGCATATATGAAAATATGTATTCTGAAAGATATATAAAAATATACATCGTAAATACCGAAGTTAAAACAATACCTATATGGTTTAAATTACTTAAGCCATTTTATGTTTTTCTTCTGAAGCTTACGTGAATGTTTGCATAGAGCACACCCAATAGCTCAGGGGTTATCATACTGTTAAAATTGCATTCTTTGCATCACCATATTTGCATTTTGCATCAAATATTAAGACATATTTATACAATAAAATAAAATATTGATACCTTTTAACAAACTAATATGCATATATAAAAGAAAATAATATTTATGCGCATACTAAGACACTCTGAGTGTATATAAATAGATACAGATATATCAGAATATAACTGCTAAACAGCACACAAAAAATATAATCGATCAATTATATCGAAAAACTGATTTCATAAAATTGTATGTAAATAATTAAATGAATAAATAAATAAATATAAATAAATATATATCTATATAAATATATATACATATACCAGTATAAAGTATTAAATGTAAATGTAAAGATGAATTCATAAGCCAAAAGGTACATATAGATGAATAATAGCGATATAAATAAACTATAATTAAATCAAAACTTAGCTCCATTCAGCACTATACAGCATTACCTCCGAGAAATCAAAAAAAGACCTAATAGAGACATATGCATTTAATCCCGGGAAATAATGGCCTCTCAATCTAAAAATCCATTCCAGTTCCCTTTGTTCTAAACGATTCATATAATCTCCCCCTCTCTTATTAGAATTGACTATCTCTAGGACCCTGAAGACAAAAGTATGACCATTATTTGCAGAAACATGTTTAGCCAACGCGTTACACTCATTTTTGCATCTAATGTCATACAAGTGATTGTATATTCTTTGTTTAAGTTTCCTTTTTGTTAATCCTATGTAAAATGCAGAGCACATCTGGCAAGTAGCTAGATACACTAACCCCGATGTTTCACAGGAAGCATGAAATCTCGGAGTAAAGGAATAATTCAAAACCGGGTGTACAAAACTCTGTTGGTTTGAGATATACCTACAATAACTGCATCGTTTGCATGGATAGGTGCCCAATGCTTCTGATGTTCTTATACTCAAAAGATCACTAGATCTTGGATTCATACATAATAACCTTTTCAAGCTTCTATTATTTCTATATGCAAAACCGGGACTAGGACCCACCAATTTGGCCATCCTATCATCTACGGATAGTATTCCCCAGTTCTTGCTGATGATCTTTCTAATGACTGCACTATCATTAGTATAAGTTGTAAAGAACCTAACCTTCTCAGATTTATCTATATTGTAATTATGTTTATATACTTTATTACATCTCTTATTGGTGGTCATACTGTAGGAAATAGGGTCATCACCCATGACCTGGGCTCTAACTCGTCTGGCCATATTAATATCATAACCTCTATCAATGAATATTCTTTCCATCTTGTCAGTTTCTATAAGGAGGTCAACACTATCCTTACAAAGCCTCAATAATCTACTGAATTGACTCTTCACTATTCCTTGAAAGACATGACGAGGATGCATGCTGTCATAACGTAATATAGCATTCTTCCAGCATGCTTTCCTGTGAAGAGTAGATACCAATTTACCCCCTTTGATGCTTAGGCTAACATCTAGAAAATTCACTACATCATATGAGGTCTCGATAGTGAACCTAAGGAAACTGGTGGTCATCTCTAAGTAACTCAGAAATGATCTAAAATCAGACAAGGTACCATCCCAGACGATAAGGATATCATCTACAAAACGTTTGTTGACTAAGATCTTGTTAAACATTTCATGTGTAAATAAGAATTCTCTCTCCCACTGATACACCACCAAATTCGCATAAGTGTTAACACAGGGGGTGCCCATAGCCACACCCGATCCCTGTAGATATAAGCACCCCCAGAAAGAAAACACATTGTGCGATAAAACAAGATCTAGCAACTGACAATGTAAAATTTCCTGATTCCGATCTATACTGGGAAATACTTGTAATAATTCTCTTATAGCATCAATGCCCTTATCGTTCAGAATAGATGTAAATAAGCTCTGAACATCCATAGTGATTAAGAGATGTTCTCCTTGACATAACTCTATATCTAAGCTATCTAGAGTATCCAAAAGTTGATAGGTATCTTTCAATATTGTAGGTAAATCAGCAAGAAGGGGATGTAATGATTTTTCCAAGTAAATGGAAATATTCTCTGTTGCCCACTTGCCACCAGAGACTATGGGCCATAGGGGAGGGGGTAAATGCCTTTGTGCATCTTAGGTAGGCCTTTTATGGTCAGAATCTGGGGATGTTCATTGTAAAAAAAATTGTACATCTCTTTAGTTATCTGTTGACACATTAACAAATCATATAATGTATCTTTAATTTCTCGGAGTATGCTGTTAAATGCTGCATTATCAATTATCATATAGACATTACTATCACCAAGCATGCTGTTCTTGAACGTAAAATAATCTTCCGTATTTAATAATACTATGCCTCCTCCCTTATCTGCAGGTCTTATAGTAAGGGAGGATTCAGTAGAAAGTTTGTTAAGTGAACATCTTTCCCCTTCATTCATATTAAAATATAAACATTTCCTTGTCCCATTCAAGAAATATTCATAAAAATCATGTTCACAGAGCTTAATAAAACTTTCTATATGTGCCGGTAATATTGGAGAAAAGGTACTTTTTCGTTTAAAAGGGGTACAACTAGGTAGATCATTACTAACATTCAATGCCTCTTTATCAGAAAAATATAGCTTTAGAGCAATGTTACGCCCAAAAACACGTAAGTCAATTAGTAAATCATGTAAAACACTACCCTGTGAAGGGATAAAAGACAGTCCTTTGTCAAGGATGATAATGTCTGATGAAGTAAGCACAAACCTGGATAAATTAAAGAAAAGGTGTGTTATTGTCTCTGCCTCCTCCTTTGTTGTTGCAAGTTCTCCCCTGAGAATTTACGTTTCCTTCTGTCCCAACTTCCCGAGCGATCTCTCTGAAACACTATCTTCTTGATGGGAAAAGGTAAAAAATGAGAATTATTATCAGTGACACCATGTTTGCTTATAGCGCCCAATTCTTTGTGTATAGTATAATTGCGATTAGCTTCCTGGTTAGGCAATGGAGTGGACGCCGCTGCTTCAACCCCCAGAGACGATGGAAGTTCAGGAGGAGTAACAAAAGCAGTATCAGAACTGCGATCGGATTTCAAAGTTCCTTGACCTATTAAGGAAGGAGTAACCAACTCTGTTGCTACCAATGTAGTGTCTGTAGGAACCACATTGCGAAGAGAATCTCCCGCCAATGAAGTACGATCTAATCTCCTCGGCCAAACAAAGACATTCCCTGATGAAAAGTCTCTGTAATCACGCTGAAGCTTTTTGTGCTTGATTTGTTGCAGTTTGGTGGCATACAGATCAACTTGGGTATAAATATGATCAAGTTTTCTCAAGCATGTATCGTTGTTAAAACCTTCACAAATCTCATTGTTCAAAGCAGTTACTTTAGATGTCAAGTCATTTTCAGTGGGTTTAAAATAATCTATTATTAATTGAATATACTTGAAGCTGGCATCTAAATTAATCTCCTGCCATTTTTTAAGTAAGACAGGATGGTGCTTACCATAGGAGGGCATGCAGAGCACCCGCATGCCCCTAGGAATAAGCCGAAAGTGTAGACATGCCTCCATATGCTTGCGCTGCCATATTAACCGTTGCAATTTAAATAAATCATTCTCAAGCTGTTTGGATAGAGAATTAAAGCGTTCAAAATTGTCAATATCATTGCTGATATTTACTGAGGCAGGACCCTGTAAGTCCAGAGCCAATAAAGGGTTGCTATTACAACTGATAATGTTGTTCCACTTATTTGTAGTCAATGTAGCCCTCAGGTCCGGATTGTAGTCAAGTTCAATATTCAAATCTGCCATTCCGTGTGGTAAAGCAGTAAAAACAGGCAAAAAGTTCAAGCAATGGTACCTGCTGTTACCAAAAGAGACTGTTCGTCACAGGAAAATGGGATAGATAGATAAGCAACACGTTCAGTCCCAGCACGGAAAAAGCAACAAAATATCAGATGTATAATAATTAGGCTACACAAATATATGGAGTATGTCCCTATCTGCAGGCCTGTGACTTGCAAAACTGGGTAGCACATAATTCAGTAGCAGTAACCTATGGCGATTAAAGTTGCATGACTCAGTCATTACTTTCTGTGTTCACAACAATGTAATTGAAGTGCAACACACTGGATTCGAACTCAGGACTGTGTGTGGCAAAATGTTCTGTATGCAAAACATTTAACTGGCTGAGCTACTGACTAAGTGCAGGGACAAGTGCATTTGCCTGATATATGTGCTGACATACAGGCTGTGATACATGTTGCCTGCATCCATCAGTATGTGCATGGCTTTCAAAGGCAGTTGTTCTGCAGCAGGGTCCCATTTGAATATATGTATTGTGCCATTGATGCCTTAGCAGGTATGTTTCAAGATGTTGCAGGTAAAATGGAACATTTACCTGCTATCCCAGGTTTTACATACTGCCATTATTATTTATTTGGCTGTCTACTGGTTTATTTTTGCATCAAAGTCCCAGATACACTCCCATTTTTCACATTAGGTTTGATTTCAGTCTGTCAGTGGCAATCAGTATGTATTGCTGGAAACACCTGTTTTAATTAAAATCTGTGTGGACTAGTGGGTTAGTGCAGTAGGCTGTAATTGACAGGGGCTCGGGTCCAAAACTTGGCAGAGCTGATTATTTTGTACATGTGCCTAACACTGTGAGAAAGACATAGGATCATTTAAGCACATTAAAGCTCATTTAAGCAGGTTTGAGCAGTACTGCACATCACGCCACACTGCAGCATTTCACTTAGCTTTGCCCAAACCTGCTCTAAAAAATTAAAAAGAAAAGAAAAAGGGGGTGATAGGATGGTGGTGAAATGGAGGCAAGCAGGGGTAAAACATTGTAAAAGGCAGGTACAGATGTGTAGGACAGGTGTAGGGAAGAAACATAAATTTATTTTTCTTATACAGCAACAGCTGTGCAGTTTGACAGATTTTGTGGATGAATTTGGGCTCTCAAACCCCAGAGGGAGGGGTGAGGACAACATAAATGTGTTGTCAAGCCAATTGGAGCAAATTAGTTGTGTTCAGTGGACACATATATGAAATGGAGAGCTATGTACGGGGCGATATTTTTTGTGGGGCATGTGCCTATTCTTTTTAAGGAGAGAGTGGAATGTTGGGGAAGGGATATAAGTATGTGTGGGGAGGTAAGTTGGGTAGGAGAGACTGTAATTGCAGACAGACAAGACAGCAGACAGGGTGGTGTGTGATACATGAGGGAGGTAAACACCTTGGATGGGGAGGGTGTTGTGGAATCCAAAGTGCATGTGCCTCCAGATGGCAGCATCGTGACTGAGGTCCCCATCCATGGGCAGTAGACACTGGTCCATCACTGCCTGAAGGTGGCTGTGCTGGAGGCTGGGTGCCAGGGCCACCTGGCCACACCAGGTTGTCTAGTCTGCCCTCAATCCAGTGCAGATGACATTCATATTTCCTGTGAACAGTCCTGTGCACCATGGCTGGTAGTCAATCTTGGGTGACTACTGCCCCTCCACCACCGATCCCAGGGGGTACGTGCTCCATTCCCTGAAGTGGTTCCACCCAAATGTGGTGCAATGCCAGTGGAGGTGGCACCACAGGCTGGGGTCCCAGATGTGCTGGGACCCAGTGCCATGGCCAGCTGAAGTAGCGTAGGCAGATTGGTAGGAACTGGCCTACCAAGATGTGCTGTGGCTATGGCGGTAAATCAAAACATATAGGTTAGTTATGAACAAAATCATTGTTAGTAATAACAACATGCAAGTTCATTGGAAATAACTCAATTACATTTCATTGCATATTATGTGAAACACAACACTAAATAATAGAACAGTCAGTATATTAACAGCATGCCAGTAAAGGTTACGGCATAAAGCCAACAGAATAGGTAATTCAACAAGATATGTTAATAAGCAACCATTGTAATACATAACAATAATAAAACACATGCCCCAAAATAAAGTTTATGGAACAACATATGTTAATTGTAAATCATAACCAATGCATAACAATAATTAATATTTGAAAATAAGGGGTGGGGAGAGACAGAGAAATGCAGTCCATTAATACCACTATAGGCTATATACTTGACAACAGTACTGCTATCTACAGTACATTTCTGTCCTTTATTTATGTGTAAAAGTGCCTTATAGCTGCTGTAGCACATGCATACCTCTCAAGTTATCCACATGGGACAGTATGGGCCAAGCAGTAACAACTGTAGGTACACAACTACACAGAACACTTGCACATCAGGTGGACCTATATAACAACCAAGGTGTACTGTAGGCTGATGTAGTGTTACTTTGCTATTTACATATTCATGTCAATGATACATCTGTGACAGAGGGATTAAGCAACAGTAATTATATTCCATGACAGCATGACACTTGAGAGACATGTATGTGTTCAGTACAGATAGCAAACAACTATCATGCCTTGCTTGGCAGGCATGGGGATAGAACCTAATAGCAGTGACTGCATGGACATCTGCATCAAATGTATTAATTGACTGCAGCAACCTTTAACACATACTCCAGGCATGCAGTCATACCAAAGTTTGCACATTTTATTTCTTTTATTTTATTTTAATATTATTATACATATTTTCTGTATTTTATGCTGTATTTTCACATTCCTGGTAGTGATTGTAACAGTCTGTGGCATCTAAATCCACAATAATGTATTCATAATATGGGATCTGTGTTTCCTTGATTGGCTCATTTTCGGTGAGGATCGATTTGATAGGTGATCCTGAGGAATTCGATCTTATGTGTGCTATTATACCATCACTTTACGTTTGTCATGAACACGATACTTTTAGATAGTGGTTTTAGTCTCTTTATTGTTTTGAGTTATTTGAAGTTTTTCTTAGGTTTTTATATTTAAATAATGGGAGATTACTTATTTTATTATTTTTTCAGGCTTGTATGTAATGAATCGGGCCAGATTCAATGAGTTAGCCTCTATCGGTTCATTTTTCTAGGAATTAGATACTGTTTGGTGTAAAATAATTATCCTCTAATTGGTCTTGGTTTAGCGAGGACCGATTTAATTAGTTAAGGTATTACTGAACTTGGTATAGATGTCCATATAACAAAACTGTTTTTGTTTATATTTTAAGTCATGTTTTGGATGTTATTTTTTATTTAGGATATTATGTTTATTAGATTATTATGATATTTAATTCTGTTGGTTTTTATGATGTTTGTGGACCATATGAACAAGATTTTTTCATGTGACTTGTTTAGTATTTAAATGTATTTAAATGTGGACATTGGAATGTTATTTTATCTGATGAAGTCTTGTAGTGTATTCAAGATGAAAGCTCTTATCATTTTGTAAATTGATTCTCCTTGACCTTTCTGGTTCTTGTTTTGTTTTAATATTTAGATCTACATAGCACTTGATTCAAACCCTAGTCTGTGTGTGGCAAAAATTTACTTCAGACACAACATTTAGCAAACTGAGCTGCTGATTGCTGACTGAGTGATATTTGCCTAGAGCTCACCTGGCACCCATATATGACCTGCTAATAGTGGTACAGTTTATACTTGACTGCAGTGTCAGTTGAACACATATGCATGACATTCAAGCATGACAGAGATAGTAGGTAAACTATGCATTGCTACATAGAATGCAGGTGTACACAATACATTGTTAGTGTGCTGAAATATCTGTGAAATCAATAAACAATATCCGATTGTGGGTTATTATTTGCAGTCTGCAACTAGTACAATGTTAAATTTGACTGCAGCACCATACCTCACAGCCTAAATGCTTGTAACTGACATGCAATGGTGAAAGAATACAGTCCTGCTGTACATGATTTACCTTGGTGTTATTGCTATTGGTCCATGTGTCATGCAGACCAGTTATTTATTTTATTTATTTATTTATTTACATTTGTTGATCGGGAGTGTCTGACTGGATGTAGGTCCACTTTCAGTGGAGGCCCGGGAAGAAAAGCTCCACAGTTAAAATAAACAGACAGTAGTTGCATTGGATTACATAGCGATTAACAATTTAACATATCAATTAATTATAAACATATTTACAGATGAAGAACATAGTACATCAGTAGACAACTAGAATCTTTATCTGTGAAGTACATAACAGACATTAACAAATGTTACAATAAGAATTTCCTGCTGTATAATAAGTACTAGGCTTATGAGCACCTGAGCTTGCTATAATCAAGGTAGTTAGTGGGGTGGAAAGAAAGGTAGTGGTTGGATGGGGTGGGTGATATTAGAGTGGGAGATGCAAGGGCATAGCCAGCATGTTTTTAGGTGCACTTTTAGTAAAGTTTTGAAGTGGGTGCATGATGGTATGGAGGTAATTGCGGGTGGGAGGGAGTTCCATAATTTGGCTATGGTGCAAGAGAATAGTGCTTCACCAGCAGAGATATTGGCTTTAGTGATCTGCAAGTGATTTTTGTTGTTGGATCTTAGTGGGCTGGTGGTGCAATAGGGTTGGAGTAGATTCTGGAGGGATGGGACATTTAGTGGATGGTTTACTAGTTTGTGGGCGAGTGATAGTTGATACCATTGAAGGAGGTGAGGGAGTTCAAGCCAGCCCAGTTCAGCAAGTGAGAGACAGTGGTGACTACGCTAGGATGCCCCTGTGAGAATTTGGCAATTTTGTTGTAGCAGGTCTCTAGCTTGTTTAGATTGCATTGCCTTAGATTGGTATATATTGGAGAGGCTTAAATTAGGGTGGAGATAAGGTGGGAATTTGCTATTGAAATCTTTGCTGCTTTATTGAGAAGTTGCTTATTTCTGCATAGCGCTACTAGTTTTTTTGGACTTTTTTTAAGAGTTGTCATAAGTCATTTCTTACAAACAACTCTGAACATACACTTATTGCACAACAGATATTATTAGATATACCTTCATGCAGGTACTGATATTATTTTGTTTTTATTGCAGAACAGCTGTAATAATTGATTTCTTGCAAAGCATCCCTACTTTCACACTTCTTGCACAACAGACTTTATTAGATATGCCTTCATGCAGGTAATGATATTATTTCATGTTTTTTTATTGCACAAAACTTGTCATTATGCAGGTGTTGCAATACAGCTGTAATTCCACAGTTATTGCACTATAAAATTTATTGCATATACTTTATTACTGTTAATTCTTTAGTCTTCCCTGCTTATACACTACAATTGGCAGTATCCACTTCTTGCAGTACAGGTGTAAGTCCACATTCATTGCAATACAATCTTTACTGTATATAAGTAATCATAGTTAATGATCTACTCATTCTTGCTTATTTGACTAGAGATAGCAGAATAAATCTGCACTCATCCCACTCATGGCACAACCTTGCCAAGTACCCGGCATGTGCCTTGAAGTTGAGAGCTCTCTCCTCTGCAACTGTTAGAAGAAAAGCTGATAATTATGCATACTGCTTTAGCAGACATTCAATATTAGGTATTGGTGAAACACAAGTAATAGTGCTTACATACATGTGGGACATTCCCAGCCTAGAATTCTTGGACTTAGGTGCCCAAGAGAGCCCCCTTCCATCTTTTCAGATTATCATGGTGGTGACAACACTGCTTACCTGTGCGGGGTTTACCAGTTGCACTGGTGAGGTCTCTTGCCAGCTGGTCCCAGACCTCTGCCTTGGACTGAGTCATGGTACCCTCCCTGCATCAGCTGGCCCTCATGGTTTTTGATAAGGATTCCAACCATGACCATGGACTTCTGAATGCCCCACCACTGTGAATGAAAGTGAGAACCCTCTCCAACGCCTGCCATTGCATCCTTCAGAGACAGTGCTCCAATGGATTATGCTGTCTTCCCACCTATTGTGTGTAATATAGCCTGTTTTCTCACCTTTGCACATCATTGGGCAATATTTAAAAATATGGCATGTCACTTAGCAGCGCACAAACCAGCGCAACTCAGCCGAGCAGTGCGAAAACTGGAGTACACAGAATACTTGGCATTGCTTAGCAGTGCACAAACCATCCAAGATATGCCAAGCAATGCATAAAAATTAGCCACCGTTATTGTGTTTATGCAGTGCTTAGGAGTTCTTACGAAGTCTTAGCAGAGCATAGCTGAGTGCAGCAGGCCAATATTTAAAAATAATTTGCATAATTTCCATTTCGAACAAAAATGCTAGCTTACTCTTCCATGTATTCAAACCCTGCACCTACTACACATGAGCCTGTAACTCTACCCATTAAGCTTCATGGATATGTGGAATTTTGCTATACATTTACATATACCTCTGAGCTAACTTTAAGCAGTACAGCACACTGTACTGCACAAACCTGCTCAGCTTTGCTTAAACTTGACCTTTATAGAACTAATTAAATATATCCAGTTTCTATTTTTAGATCTTTGACAGGTGACTTGGCACTGCTTATCATTGCTGCGCTCTGCAACATGTCGCACAAACATGTTTCTCAAAAAAAAAAATTAAATGAAATTAAATTGCTATAATACAATTAGAAAGTGCAGGGAGTGTGTTACTCATCTGCGGACACCGTTAGCACCACAGTTCCTACATTGATTCAATCACCATGCCCCATGGCTCTCCCTCAGCATGCGGCATGATTACTATGACTGGCGTGCTACAGAGAGGGAACCGTATATACGGACATGGTAACATTCCATGTAGTCTCTACACTACGCCTACATGGATTTTATTAAATCTAGGGGATAGTATTAATTTACTACTCTACACATTTACAAACAGATTACTTACCTGAACGTTACAAAATATACATCTAAATGTGATTGACTATATCAAAGCACATCAATTTCATTTTATGACAACAAAGTATCACGTTTAAGAATAAATATGAGACAATTTTATTAACTGCTAATTCTGTCCTTGTTGGAGGACATCCTGATATATTTATAGCATCCAGCTCTGATTACTTTGCATTAGAATGTCTTTGAAAATTATATCTGAAGGAGCAGCTTATTTTATCAATATATTGAGAGTGCTCTTAATTCTAACCCCTTATCATTTGCTCCTTCTCACAGCTCTTTACATCTGGCAGTGTGCTGTCATTTTGGGAAACTCATGCTTTCTTGTATTCATCCCATGTTAGGGAGATACAAATCCATCAACATAAAATGGTCAATGATACAAATCTGTGGCTCATCAGACTGTGTACATGTTCTTTCACTGACACAGTTGATGTAGAACAGCCACACAACATCCTACTCTTTTGCTAAATTTTACTTTTTTAATTAGCCATGTGGCTGTACTCTGATGACTCTCCTGCATATTCACCAAAGAAAAAAAAACAGCATCAGAATTCCCCAGTCTAAAGACCTAAACCTTGCTGGATCTGTTAGACAGACAGGCATATGTCCCAGAGACTACACCTTCTCTGCCCCAGGATCCTCATCCATGTGAACCATAGTTCTTCCCAAACCAAAATCAAATGCAATTTGTCCGATTGGATAAGGAACAGGAAATTCGTCAGTAGTTTAGCAATTATGTCTCTAATAGACAAAAGCAGCTTGTAAATAGTTCTTTTCCCATGCCTCTGCTTGCAAATGTTTCATCTTCCAAGCTTCTACTGGTACTAGGATACCAGAATTTGTCAGATAGCTGGGATGCATAGCTAGGATTAAAAATGGCCCTGTGGTTATTAGCCTAGGTCACAACTATAAACCCTAAATTATAACAGGGACAGTGCCATTTAATGATCTTAATCCTTTACCATTCTATATTAGCTTTGATTTCCTGATGTCTGTTAGTTCAGGCTCATGTTTGTAACAGCTGATACTTTCCTTCACATTTACCTTAATGAATTCTGAAATAGGCAAACTAAAATAGAGCTCAGGATATGTACATGTTATTTACTTAACCAAACATTTCTGTTTGTCCAACTCCGTGTATGAAAGAATGTCTAACCAAATCACAGCGGAGAAATGGGAAGTAGCCAACTGTCATGAAAATGTATTTCATACTTTACATTTTCTTTTAATGACAATCTGTCTATGCATAAATCTTGGTGTAAGATTTCCATAATCAGGTATGTTGGCAGATAGATATGGTATAATATAAAAAAAGCATCCTGGATTGGATACTTACAAATAGCCCACATCAAAAATATACAACAGGAACCCTCCCAGACAACCTCAGCGACCACTCTCTTATATATATTCTCAGACATAAAATAAATCTTACTATCCCAACAACCATTAGAACGACCAGATCCAAAAAACATTTTGACCCTAACCTATTTCAAAACGATCTTAAGCACTGTAACTGGTCACCTCTTAAATTTCTCCCTATAAACGAAGCAGTTAACTACTTCAATAACACGTTCCTAATAATCCTCAACAATCATGCCCCAACCCGCTTTATACGAATCAAAACTAAACCAGCTCCATGGCTCTCAAATCATTCTAGGAAACTAATCCATAACAGAAACAAATCATGGGCAAAATGGCATTACACAAAGAATAGTTCCGAACACCAAACCTTTAGGCAACTAAGAAACATAACAAAAAAAGCAATTCTACAAGATAAAAAGAAATTCTTCATCCAATTACAGCAATCATCCCTTAAACAACCACAAACATTTTGGGCTTCAATTAACAAACTGCTATCACCAGGCAAATCACCCACACCTAATCCATTAGGCTCCAACCCTGATAACCCTACACAAACAGCAAATGACTTTAACTCTTTGTTTACCACCTCTATACTAAATCTAGCTAATCATCTAACCCCTGATACCTCTAAACTCTCTGATTCCAACTCCACACTTCCCCAATTATTCCACCTTGAACCTATACCTACCTCCTATATCTGTTCCCTACTCCAAAAATTGAAAACCTCTACCCCCTCAGCTGACAAACTACCTGCAGAATTCCTCCAGATAGGAGCCAAAGCTATTGCCTATCCCATCTCCTTATTAATCAATAGAACCATAAAAGAAGGCACAATACCATCTATCTAGAAAATCTCATACATTATTCCTCTCCATAAAGGTGGCACCTCCATTGAGATCTCCAACTATTGCCCCATAGCCCTACTCTCGCCTCTTGCTAAAATAATGGAGAAGTGTATCCATAAACAACTACTAAACCACCTACTCCACCACAATCTCCTAGAAAACTGTTAGCACGGCTTCCGACCATTTCATAGTACCACCACAGCCTTGTTATCCTTTACTAACTGTATCAACAATAATCGCAATAAAGATCACCTTTCCTCTGCTTTCTTTGTCGAACTATCAAAAGCCTTCGACATGGTTAATCACCAACTTCTCCTCCACCTACTGAAGTCCCTCTCACTTGACACTCCTGCCATGAACTGGTTTACAAACTACCTTGAAAACAGACAACAGGCAGTTCTCTGGCAAAACCATCTTTCTGACCTCCTTCCTACCTCCCTAGGTGTTCCCCAAGTCTCCATATTAACTCCTCTGCTGTTTTCCATTTTCATAAATGACCTTCATCTTTCTACCCCACTCTCTACCTGCATTCAATACGCAGATGACTCCACTATCATCTGTTCAGGTACATCCCAAAATGAACGTCATACTCTTACACAAAAAGCTTTTAGCACAATAGAAGAATGTTTTTCTAACGACTGTCTTCTCCTCAACCCCCCCAAAAAAAACTTCTGCTCTTCACACCCTCCCACTTCTCCACCCCTCTACATTTCACACTCTTATCCAGCAATGGTACCATCATTTCCCCAGACCCCACCACTAAACTCCTAGGTATTACTATTGATAACCAACTAAATTTTGACACACACATAAATAATACTATTAAGACTATTAACAGAAAACTCGGATCCCTATACAGAATCAAACCTTTCCTTACTCTAGAAGCCAGAACCACAATAGCCAGAACTCACTTAATCTCTACCCTATTATATGCTTTACCAATCTTTCCAAAAATAACCTCAACAAACTCTCTAAATCATATAACAACATAGCCAGATTTGCGACAAACTCTCCCTATATAACTCATCACTGTCAGAACCTTAAACAACTAGGTTTGCTTGAACTCCCCCACCAACTACAATTTAACCAACTCACTATAGCTCCCAAAGCCCTACATCAACCCAATAGCACCCCAATTCTTTCCACCCTCATAATGCCATATAAGAGCCTGAAGAATCTACGCTCCTCAAACAAATTATTGATCCTCACTACCCTATCAAAAAACTCAGCTGGTGACTCTTTATTTTCTAACTCTGTGGGTAAAATATGGAATCTTTTACCACATGACCTAACTGCTCAGACCTTTCTTCAACTATTTAAAACTAACCTAAGACTTTTCTTCACTAACCACTGGTTATGTTCTTGTACCAATCCTGATTAACTCTCTGACCTCACAGTATTGAATACTATCTTACATTTTTACTAAATACTAACCTTTATTACTAACTGACTTATCCTGCTAGTCATGACTACTATTAGCCATGACTAACTTTTAAAACTGTTTTTTTTTTCAAATTTGTTACCTAAAGGATGTAACATTCTGCTAATGTCAGTTTTCTTTATTTGTATCTCGGATTTGATCTGTTTTTTTATTATTTTATATGCTTGTATGCATGTATGTATTTGTATCTATGTATGTATTCTCGTATGTTTCTTAATATGTTTCTTCATATATCTTATAAGTTTTGTGGAGCTTTTCTCCCCGGGCCTCTACTGAAAATGGATATGTATCCAGTTAGACTAGCCCGGTCAACAAATGTACAATAAATAAATAAATAAATAAATAATGTAGCTTTAGTCAGTTTTATTTTTAGTTTAACTTGATATTCTTTTCATTTTGTGGTATAAACTGACAGACCTATATAGCATTAAGTTTACCCTTAGCATTATAGAACACTATTTTTATTTGCTTTTGCCACTGGCACATCAGCTACATTAATAAATGCTTCTTTAGATTCTGTAGACATACACACGCACACACACGCACACACACGCACACACACACACGCATACACACACGCACACACACACACACACACACACACACACACACACACACACACACACACACACACGCACACACGTACACATATGACAGATATATATGGGATCTGTACAGATGCTCGACTGCATCTTTTACTGAATCCCAATTTGGTGAGCATACTTGCGTGAAAGTGCTGTTCACTAAAGCAGCACTTTCGCATAAGTATGCTTGTTGTTCTGGTCATACTACAGTGCAGTAAGGGAAAATTCCCTTTTCCCCACTGTAGTGCAACCTCGGAGTGAGAATATTAAAGTAGGGGGTGTGCAAGGGGGCTTGCCCCCCTGCATTCAAGTAGATTTTGTGTTTTTTTTTTTAACATACGTTAACGAAAGTGCTTTTTCAATGAAAGCGCTTTCGTTAAAGTGTGTTCAGTGGTAATGGATTTGGGCTTTTGATCTTTCGATCAAACGTACTAGATCCACACACACACACACACACACACAAATATATGTATATATATAGATATATATATATATATATATATATATATATATATATATATATATACACAAACTACTATGGCATTAGTTGATAATCCTCTATAAAACATGCTAACAAACAAATGCTCCTTCATAGAAACACTTAATTCATTGATGCCAGAAGTACCAATTATCAAAATAGCAACTGTAAGAATCTCAGCCTATCAGAAAAGGAAAATAAATGGCTTTATCCTATCATCAGCAACAAAACAACCCAAACAGCACATGCCACTAAAACACCTCATGTATATAAACTGATAACAATACATGCCTTACTTGGAGAGGGAATGCCCTATATACACTCTGCAAATTTGAGGCCTTGTCCACATACTACCATATTTAAAAGTCTATTGTCACATTTTTAATACCAGATATGAATAACAAACCCATAGTGATATCAGCAATCTGATTGCCATATACAATATGAAATTTGACAGTGTTTGATGTAATAAGAATGTTATTTTTGCAATTACTTTTGTTGATAATGATGACTTCTTAAAAATTTTCTTGAAGCTGAAAACTCCTGACATGAAATCTTGAAAAACTGGACCCATAGTGCCTCACTACCTAAATTAGTATATAAACTATTATTTGTTTGTTTTTTTTTTCATGTTAAGTTCAACAACAAGCTAATCTTATATTATAGTAAGAGGAGTTGTCAGCTATGTTTCACAGATGGGACATCCTACCCTGAAAATTAACACTCGTGACAGCATATTAGTGAAACTATAAAGTCAATAAATAGCTGTTCCCCTAAATAAGTATGATACATTTAAGTACCCTGAATGTAAAGTGTGTGGTGAATATCAATTATTCCCACTTTCTAAGCTGATATCATTTTGTAGACACAGTCATAAAAAGAAAATGACCTAACAGTGAAACCAAAATATCAAAAAAAATGTCATAACCTCTGTTTTATTTTCAAACCATTTGCAGATCTAATACCAAAAGTATACAAATAAATGAAATTAACTATAAAACTTAGATGCATGAGAAGTGTGACAATGCATTTTAAACATACTAACTATGGTGGTGGAATCACCAAAAACTTTTCACTAAATGCTAACAGTAGACAAAACAAAGGGTAATGTTAAATGCAGTCACTAACCTGTGTATTTGACAGTTTATACCTGTAAGCCAGAGCATATCAACCTTATGTATGTATATATTTATATATATATATATATATATATATATATATATATATATATATAGGTTTACTATTGAAAATGCGAACGGCACTTGGGCGACAGTTGGATAGTCGAACGTATAAGGTCGTAAACACGGATGTCGAAGACATAATAATCAATCTAGGAACGGTTTTAACATGGGTCGAGGTAGGGAAGATGTTTGTAGTAGGGAATAATACTGAACACCTACCTCGACCCATGTTAAAACCATTCCTAGATTGATTATTTTGTCTTCGACATCCTTGTTTACGACCTTATACATTCGACTATCCGACTGTCGCCCAAGTGCCGTTCGCATTTTCAATAGTAAACCTATATATATATATATATATATATATATATATATATATATATATATATATGGGTCTACCTCTAAAGACCGAACTGACGATTCGCCGACACACGGAAAACGAAGACCAAACGACCGACAGGTAAGTTTACTGACAGGGTGATTTGCCGACAGGGGAAAGACCGACAAGGGTAATGTGCGATCACGACTCGGTAAGTGTGCGACAGTGACGGTGTTAGGAGCGGTGAGGTAAGTGTGCGATATTTTGGGATTTCGGGTTAGGCTGTGGGAAAGGTGAGTGTGTGTTAGTGTCGGAGTTAGGGTTCGTGTAAGGTAAGTGTGTGATAGTGAGGGACTGTAGTTTAGGGGCGGGATACGTGAGTTAGGGTTAGGGTGCAGGTAGGTGAAGTGTGCGATAGTGTCGGACCTTGGGCTAGGGGTGGGTTAAGTGAGTTAGGGTTAGGGTGCAGGTAGGTGAAGTGTGCGATAGTGTCGGACCTTGGGTTAGGGGTGGGTTAAGTGAGTTAGGGTTAGGGTGCAGGTAGGGTGAGTGTGCGATAGTGTCGGACCTTAGGGTTAGGGTTTGGGTTAGGGCTACTGGGTATGTTATGTAGTGTGATGTGTTGTTTACGTTCGGTGTGTCGGTGTTATGGTGTTCGGTGTTTTGCGTTGTCGGTTTTGTGTGTTGTCGGTTATCTGGCGTCGGTGATTTTTGTGTCGGCGAAGTAGCGTTTCGGGCTTTTAAAGTAGACCCATATATATATATATATATATATATATATATATATATATATATCAAATGTGTTTATATGAATGTTTGTGGGTTTTTAAAATTATACCTGCCCTGTGATCAAAATTATATGATATACCTGTGTGAATACTATATGTCTGATGGCATTACCTTGACAAACTGAACCCATACTTGTCTGTTGTGTTCTCTGATATTTTCTGATGATCTGAACTCTATTGAAAGAAAAAGAAAAAAAATTACTTTTTGTTTACTGGATCCTCAAACTCCACCAAGTAAGGTACCAATGATTTAAAAATTGATTTGGTTTCAATCAGAAGGAAAGGCTAAAGGAAAATACAGTAGCTCTCTAATGCCAAATGCAGCATTTCCAAAAATAATTTCTATAGCTGTCAGCAGAAAACAGTCCGCAGTGCATTTACAGAGCTTGTTCCTCTTATTTCATTTCTTTTGCATCTTAGATTTCCTTAGTTTTCCATACTTTCCTAAACCTGTATTTACTGTAACATGGCCTATTTTCATCTGACAATAGGCATACCTTTGAAAAACTAAAGTATAAAATATGCTTATTTCTGCATCTGTTGCTCTGTTTAGTGAGTTTTGTCAGAAAGATGGCACAGCGTTCTGTTTCAACTCCTACACTGTACCTGCACTCAATTACTGACTGTCATAAAGTCATTCCTCACCTGCACAGACACAACTCACCCGATTAAAAAAATATGATGGGTTTATGTAGATGCCCTTTTCCCACTGGAATGATAACTGCTTGAAAGCTTATAGAATCCCTTATACAATTTGTACAAAATAAAGAAGAATACATCTACATGGGTTGCCCCACAGTTTCCTGATTTTAATAAAAAAATACAAACTTGGTGCATATTGGTGTTGAAAACTCAAGGCCATAATGGATGTGTTTATAATGTTTGCAGAATGGTCTTTCATTCCATATCTCCTATAATGTAATACATTCTATTACTTTAACAAAAAATGTTAAAAGTTAGTCAGCTTGTAACTCAGGAATTTGAGACTGATGATGTAGGTAGTACAGCTAGGGAAATACATGTTGTATTCAGTAAACTGAGCTTCAGAAATGTCAAATATGATGACTGGTGATGTGACATTCTGCTTATGTCAAAAATATATACGAATCCTCCACTTCTTCACCAAAGAAACATGTAGAATACAAAAAGGAGAACACCAACTGCTGCAATACTAATTTTTTAATTCTGGTACCTCGGCCTTCGCCTTCTCCTGGAATACATTTTACTAAGTGCTCCACAAACATATTAAACCTCCATGTTCATCCCGTTTGGAAAAATAGTTTTCAAATTAAGAATGAACCTTGACTCCATCAGAAGTAGTTTTTCACGAAAAATGGCCTCATTTCCAAACACATTGGGTCTACCTAAAACACTAAAAACAAATCCTTCTGGAACCCCCCCATGTTTATCAAAGAAATGCTTTCCTACTGGGCTCTCCATTCTCTTATGCCTTATATCACCCAGGTGTTCCAAAATCCTTAATTTAACCCTTCTAGTTGTTTGTCCCACATACCAAATCTGCCTCTCACATCCACATCCTATAATATATACAACCCCCGTTGAGTTGCAATTATAGAATTCCTTGGCTCTATATTTAACCCCATTGATTTTACAGCCATCCAAATTCCTAATTAACTCACACACTTTACATTTTCCACATCTAAATGAGCCCCTTCTCTCACTTTCACTCTCTTTATCCTTATTTCTGGAATTTAGAATTTCCCTGAGATTAGAATATCTTTTATATGAAAAGGTTACCCGGGATGGAAAAAGCATTCCAATTTTCTCATCTTCACAAACGGGATGAACATGGAGGTTTAATATGTTTGTGATATACATACATTTTCACAGTATATGGATTAGAATTAATGCTCATAGTAAAGTCAGTTCGTGTATATGTTCTTCACATACTTCTCAATGTTTTCAAATATATTTATCCAAATATATTTATGTTAATGGCTTGTTAGGTTAATATTGTGTGAAAAATAAGTATACAATTTCATTGTTAGTATTTATATGTATGTTTATAGTACTAAAATGAAAGTTTTTTATTCTCTAAATTATTATGTTTCATAGAGATGTCAAGTTTGCTTTAAGTAGTATTGAAACTATGGTAACAAGTTAACAACAATATGGTGCATTAATTGTTTAATTAAAGATTTGTATAAAAATGGGTGGAGCACTTAGTAAAATGTATTCCAGGAGAAGGCGAAGGCCGAGGTACCAGAATTAAAAATTAGTATTGCAGCAGTTGGTGTTCTCCTTTTTGTATTCATTCTGCTTATGTCACTTAACTATGGATGGTGACCCAGAAAAGAATTTGAACAATGAGAGTTTATTTAGTTCTGCTGACTATTAGTTAAAGAATTTAGCCTACATATGTGTATTTTTGTACTAGAATATTAATCCTGAGTTGTTCCTTCTGTAAGAACTGCTAGGTTCTGAGAGTATGGTCACACTGAAAAATTTACATTTATGTAGGATGAAAAACATTACTAACAAAGCTGATGAAGTCGGATGCATTCATGTAGATAATAAAAAATTATCCCAATACTCCAAAAACAATGCCTAGTGCAGGACTAAAAAACTTCAGCACAGCTCGAACAGTGAAGCTCCTTTATTAATTTATACAATACAAACACCCGACTGGTTGAGCACTTTCATCTGTTATGATACAGACTTCTTCAGGTATCATAACAGATGAAAGCGCTCAACCAGTCAGGTGTTTGTATTGTATAAATTAATAAAGGAGCTTCACTGTTCGAGACGTGCTGAAGTTTTTTAGTCCTGCACCAGCATTGTTTTGGGATATTCTGTTGTTCTTTTGTTGCTTTTGGTATCCCAATACTCAGCAAACAGTAAAAACTTGTATAGGAAGATAGCTTATTCTATAGCTTTTGTACTCAATTTAATACAAGATAATAGAGGAAAATGTTTTCCAATTTAAAGATATGTGGAAGAAGGTTGGTGTGTCACATCAATGCTGACTATCATCGAGAGCTAATGTTCACACCTTAGATGATAGTCTTTGTTGATGTGGCACCCTGACTCCATCTGTAAAAATGGGAAAAAGGGTGTTGTAGATGGATGGACAAAGACAGAGAGAATATAGACAATGCATATAATAAGACAAATAAATATTCTCTTTTATATAGGTTCATAGGTAGGTACTAGGCTATCAGCCCTAGAGCCTGTACAAGCCCAGCCAAAAAGGTACTCTGGCTTTTGCCACCCAAGAAAATTATTTTCCTGTGCCACTGTCGAGCAGAGCCACAGAAGCAATCTCTGGGATGAATTTCCTTTTTCCCATATAAATATAGATATAGACATAAATATTTGTATATATGTATAATATAGCATCTACTGCAAATAATATCACCAATAACTATATGGGCAACCTTTAATGTCTGTGCAATGACTGTTCACTTTTAGTAAGGGCCACACATAGTCTGTCTGCTGATAGTGAGCCCCAGAAAATTGCACTTATTTATTGTCAACCTTTAAAGATGATCAGCATTACCCGCCAGCTTCCTATTACATTTTATACAACTGATACTTCTTTTACCCAAACATTACACTACTATTATCACTATACAGCCCCCTAACTTTTCTTTCTCCCTTTTGTTTGTTCCATATCAGTACCACACACTTTACTAATAAACACATAAGTTTCTATCTCCTGCTTTTCCTCTCCTGTAAATACCCTAATCTCTGAACTCTGTACTGTAAAATATGTATACTAAGTGCATTATAATAAACAAAAAATATTTAACTATGAAGCAGAATCATATTGATCTGAATCATATAATTGTAAATACCATTTGTCTTATGTGTATAGTCTCCTTAGTAATATCTAATGTATGTAATTAATGTGCAAGTATGTTTCATTTAATATATATAAAAATTGATGTAGTGCCCATTATTGTATATTCTTTCTTGTATATGAAAATGTTCACTGTTGCTCTGCAATAAGTGAATGTAAACCAATGTAATAAGTTAATTGTCTCTGGAGCTTTTCTCCCCGAGCCTTAACTGAAAATGGGCATCCACCCAGTTGGACGTTCCCAGTAAACAAATGTCAGGCAAATAAAGTGATTTTACATGTTTTCCCTAGAAGCAATAATAAAATAATATGTGCTACTTTTAGAAGCCTTATCTCCTGTCAAACAGTTGTGTAATCTTATATTTTGTTTCTGTAAGTGCAAAAAGATGTACCGTGCTGTTAATAGGAATGACACTGTGCTGTTGTATTTGCTTTTGTTGTAAATAACTTGCCTTGCATTTACTTTTTATGTACAACAGTATATACTTTGGAGCTTTTTCTTCCTGGGCCTTTGCTGAAAAGGGGCAATATGCCAAGTCAGACTTTTCCAATTAAAAAATGCAAATAAATAAACATACAAACAAACAAATAAATAGATAAACAAATAAACAAATAAATAAAAGATGTCCTCTTTTCAGAAAAATAACAACTTAGAAAAGAAAAGTAGACTGGAAAGGTTGTGTTCTGTCACCCTGACACAGTGGTAAAGGGGTAAGACAGAGTATAGTCAGCAAGACAAGATAACCCTTAACAAAAGCCTAATGATATTGCTGTTGAGCCAGAATAAAGGAAATCTAAGCAAATAGAAAGGCTAGTCATGTGTTAAGCTCATAAAGAAAGGGAACAAAAACCTTAATTATACAATGACTGGCCATTAACATTCAAAAACGAGCATGCTAATAGATCAATTCAGCTAGGGTGACCCCAGTAAATTGAGCATATATGAATGGAAAAGGGTCTGGTTGTCCAGAATTTCTTCCATTAATATATGCTATAACTTTTTAAGGTTTATGAAAAAAAAAATAAAATTAGAAATCTGGACAGTCTGGAGATCTTTATATGGATGAGAAAGACAGGATAGAGAAAATATTAGAAAAAAGTTGTACATTATTCAAAACTAAAGAAATGTACCTGGTTTTCCTTGTATTTTCTACACCCTGCCTCTCTCATACATATAAAATGTCCAAATTCCAACCTTTGAAAAAAAAAAAAGAAAAGGAGCAATGTAAGAAAGGGAATGTAAGTCCCATACACATGTGCAGTGCATCAAAAACAGCAGCAGGATGTCTAACGAAAGTGGAAGAATTCCACATGACTCCCAATAATTTGATATCATGGACTAATACAATTCCTGTGCCATTTGCTGAAAAGATTTTAAAAGATGCATTTTATTTTTATTTTGTTTTTTTATGTAATTTCTAACACATCAATAAACATCACAACTTTTGAGAAAAGTCATGGTTGAACATAACTGTGCCTCCATGAACTTTTATACCATGCAACCAGTATTTTTTTAAACATTTCTTCAGTACATAGGAATGTGGTGGGCAAACAGCATGAAACAACTTATTTTCCTCATCCTCTGCATCCAGTCCAGCTACCAATGTATTTCTGTAAGAATTTTGACTGCAGAGAGAAGTTTATTGTGAAAATATTGCCACACATCAGCATTTTGAATGGTCTCAGGCTGACTAGCTATTCTTATGTTTTCCTTGTGCCCTTATTCTTAATATCTGCATATGCTGTCCTTCAGATGAAATGTTGAACTGAGGTCTCATATACCTATGTTGGTGGTAGCTCAGATATAAAAGGTCCCACAGCACCAATTGAAAAGATTAGGAAATTATACCCAGTTCCATTGCCAAATTTCCCCTGGTCAGTATAAATACCATCTCAGGTCTCCCCTGAAAAGTGGTCATTAGCCTAGTGGGAATAAACTGGCCAAAAATGTACAAATAACTAAATAAATAAACTATCTAGTTTAGCCACAGTCACTTTCAGTTCTTTTTCCATGCAAAGAATTTCCACAATCTGTTTTTGTATCACCTGATCATATTAATTAAACTTTTCATTTACATGATCTATGCAAATTCAACAGAAGACATTCCCCGGGATTCATGAAGCTTGCACCAGGCGCTGGCATAGCATAGGCAGTATAACGCCAAATATGGCCGCCGAGCGATTCAAGTATGATCCAATTCCACGTGCACTACCAGCGTACGCCAGATCTGCGCAGCCCTCGGCTTAGGTATGCTAATCACCCCATGCGCAGTGCCGCACCATGCAAATGAAGGTACATATCGATTCATGAAGTGGTGCAGGCGTAGCGTAAGCCCACAGAAATGTAAACCAAAAAAATGGTTTACATTTTTCCAAACAGAGCATCTGAGCTATGAAAGCGGACCAGACTCATGTATTACAAAGTTAACATAAGCCAATAGCTAAATATAAAGCCAATGGCATAAGAAAAGATGCACAACACCTAAAAAACAACATTTAATGTCATGTCCACAGTAATGCAAAGTACAACTGCAGGGCATGTGTGCGCAAAGGGGAACACAAAGAAAATATATACAAATGTCATAAAATCGCAATGTAATACAAATCATGATTTCACCATAATACTCAATGGTATGCATGGTACACCACAACCAAGCTGCAAGTGTTGCTAAGGGTATGTGTTCTGTGCAGTAACTAGGAATTAGTAGTCAATGCCATGCAAATGAGGCAAGTAATAGTGAATCGCAAACGTCCCGCCGGACTAAGGATGTACCATACGGTACAGAGCTACAACATCGAGGAGTGGTTTAGCGGTATACATGACATCAGCAGTGGGGTGTGCCCCCGTAGCTGTAAGCACATTGGAGCAATGCAAATCCAGCCTGGCCGTTGCTAAGCAAAGCCGCAGGACAGGGGTGGGGAAGTAGGTATAGCATTGTTTAGCTGAGAGCACATATGATGCCCGAAAGCGCATGTGTACGGGAATGAAAATGTGCCCAAAACCCGGTAAGTGGACGCACGCGCTGCTCACCATAGCTCAAACAGGAAGGTTAGGGGAAGAAAATAAGGAAATGCCGCAGTAGGGTAATTGGAGTACAACTGAGCAATTAACACCCACTAACTCACAGTGGGCAATCGACGGCAGCTGACAAGTCTGCTCGCAGAATCCTGCAAAACAGGATAGGGGAGGTGTCGGATTGCAAATAAGAGAGAGCTGTCATAGCAGAGCAAAGCAAACCTGCAGTAGACTGGCCATAGAACACAATATGCAAGATAAGCCAGGTTTAGGAAAATACAAATGAAAGCAGGCTGCTGGATGCATGCCAGAAAATGGGAGGTGAAATGTTAAGAAATGTAAAGGGAAGGGCAAGAGGTAATCCACGGCAGCCAAATGTAATTCAACACCAAAGGCACCAGAATAATAGTACCTGTCGTAAAACACATAAGATACCCTGTAGCTATGATCATACATACACACCCTATGACATCATCAGTGTTCACAGCACAATAGTATAAAGTGTGAAAGCACCTCACACACACCTGTGTATTCCCAAACACTGCACCATCGGTGTAAACAGATGGGGAACTTTTACAATGTACATGTTGGGAACGGCCATATCTGTGATTCATCACCATGTGTTAGAGACTGAAGGTGTTGTGGAGGATGATGCTGACAACCACCGCAGGCCCCGGAGGAGGAGAAGAGTGTTCAGACCAAGGGTAACCTACAAGGGGCTACATGATCTGGAGATAGTAGAGCATTACAGGGTGGACAGGGACATCTTACAGCAAATAGTTGAGCTGTGCCGGCCATGCCTGAGATCCAGAAACAACAGAGGGGAACCCATCCCAGTGGACACGAAGGTATGTGTAAGCTTGCGAATACTAGCCACAGTTACCTTTCAAAGGCCAACTGGAGATATAATGTGGATCTCACAGTCATCAGCATCCAGGGTACTACACCAGTTCCTGAATGCATGTTACCACTGCCAATGAGCATATATACTTCCCCGAACTCAGGAGGAGTTGGCCAGCAATATGCGTCTCTTCCACCGTGTGGCACACTACCTGGAGGTACTGGGTGCGATAGACTGCACGCACATACATATCAAGTCACCACCCAGTGAGCATGGTAGGCGCTACATAAACCCCAAGGGATATCACTCCATCAACTGCCAGGTATTGTGCAATGCCCAGGGCATTATCATGGATGTGTGTGCTGGCAGCCCTGGAAGCTGCCATGACTTCCACATCTGGCATGCCTCACAGCTGTATCAGGTATTTGTCAGGGGGGACATCCCACATGGCCATCTTGTGGGGGATGTTGGCTATGCACTGGAGCCGTGGATGATGACTCCCATCAGAAATGCACACACACCCATGTAAGCATGCCATAATGAGGCACACGCACAAACCAGAATCATCATAGAGTGTGTGTTCAGGATGCTGAAATCACGGTTCCGTTGCTTGGACATATCTGGTGGAGCTTTGCAGTACTCTCCAGGCACGTGTGCCCACATCTTCACAGTATGTGCCATGCTACATAATATGATCCTGTGGAAAAAGCTGCAGCAGGGACATAATGGTGAAGGCCCTCACAGCCCACTGCAGTTGCCAAGGCCATCACAGGCACAGAGGGATTCAGACCATGAACACCCTGTGCCAGCCCCAGTAGGCAGATGGAGGCATGCCCAATATGCCTTTGCCTCGGCAAAGAGGGAACGTATAGCACATACTCTGACAGTGTAGGCCCTCATGGACTGACACACCTCTCCACCTGCACACACAGTAAAATGAATGGCACACACACACGACCACCTGTAAATTGTAATGTATAGGTGGCCTACTGTGTGAATCCTACATAGGCAGCCCTCAACCATTGCACACACAACAGCTATTGGAACAAGGAATGTCAACACCTGAACAGTACACGCACCTATCAGCATATGTTGGTACTGTATGTATAGGTTCCTATGTACATCGGTAGGTACATGCCCGATTGTCAGAGGCCATTCATCAATTGAAGCAAACAGTGTCTGCTGTCACCACCACATCGAGTAACCAACTGTCCCTCAGTGGAGCAGAGCCAATTGCGGGATCCATGTGTGTAATCACTGTTCCCCACACACTCTACATGGATTCCCTGGTGTGTTAATGAGGGGCTCCATATAATGTAATCATGGATGTAGTGGCAAAGCATGGGGTGTACCCATGATAGGTATCTGTCACCCCAGCATGCTCCACCTATGGTTGTGTGAAGATGTAGCACATTATAGTGTGTGTCTCACTGTGACATACATTCCCAATGCTGGAGCACATCCATTAAACATCACTTGGACATACCATTAATAGGTCTCATCCATATGTAAACTAACTGAGTTACCCATTTGATTGCAGTATGGAGTAACAGCCGTAGTACAGTCCACATACAAAACGCCATAACATGTGTACAAATCCCAGATGCCCAAGTAGTAAATGCACTGACTGTCGTGCATGTTAATGGTTCCACGTCCTGCAAGGGACGTTACGTAATCCCAAAGGCACGAATAATGGATGTTGGATGCAGGTCATCAGATCAGGTTTAGCACATGTTAGCGGGAATATGCATTGCCCAGTGCTGGTAAGCGTCGTTTAAACATGACTATACAGATATGCGCGAAACAGGGCTAAGCTACTCTGAATATCGCTCAGATCACGGTCAGTGATGTCCAGAACAGGTGAAACTAGCATTATTCACCCCTGTACTAATAGTGCCTGCTCTGAAGGGTAAAATGACCACGGCCAGGAGTAGAACATGCAATCATGTACACAATCACCTAACACTAAGCTACCCAAAATGTACCAATGGCAGGTGTGTAATGTGACAGGTTCAAACACAAATGTGCGGAGTCCAGGAAACAGTATACACCGACATGTACACAATGAAAGGTGTATTCTCCCTCTCACTCTCTCTCATATATATATATATATATATATATATCTATATATATATATATATATATATCTATATATATATATATATATATAGATATATATATATATATATATATATACATATATATAATAGAGATAGAAAGGGTGATAGAAAGATATATGTTGATATATACAGATTCACCTATATCTGCAAATATACAGATAGGTCAACCATGGAGGTAGCAATAAATAGGATACTGCCAACTATGGAATGTGTCACATACCGACACGCATAATCACGAGGCTTAAAGACCGAAAGAACATAGTACTGGAACACTGGAACCACGTGTAATATTATCATGATATTAAGGGATATTTAGTTATCGCTGCCGGTGTTGTGGTCCACGTAGGTACTGTGTTCAACTGTGTTTGTGATTCCTGTAGTCAGTGTATGTGTGTGTTGAGGGTGCCGTCTGCGTTTCTGTGGGACTGTAATGTGTGTGTGTGTGTGTTTGCATCGTGTGTCTGTTAGTGCTAACTTGGAGGTAGATCATTACGGTAGGTGTGGTTATAGCTGGCCGTAGGCATACAGTTACCACCTGTTCCACTTTTAGAAGGAAAGCCCCTCCCTGGGCAGTTGTGTCCTGACAAAAAATATTAAAAAGGGCACATGTCCAAGATTGTAGGACATAATTATGTCCCATATATTATGTAATAGTTGCATTAAATAGTTATGTCTGTATCTACAAAACATAAATGTTACATGAAACATGATAAGTAGCTAAAGTGCTACAAGAATAAGTATGTATTCAGGATAAAAGTATGTTCTATCCTGTGTACTGACCATGGGTATGTGTCGGCCTGTAAACACCGATGTGTGTCCTGCAAATGTCCCACTATGGCATTTGGAAAGGTGGCAACCCATGCCAAAGAGGTTTAGCCACCAACACAACTGCGAGTGCAAATATCTGTGACAGAAATACACGAGACAGCTGTCATTTAGTAACATTCCTTTACATATCGCTGTATTTCTGAAGGTATGGAAGTATCAACTTCACCTGCATACTATATAGAAACCAATTAACAATGGCTCAATGTATAAGCCCGTAACAACCATAGTTCAGTCTACTAACTGATAGGTCTTCAATTAGGGAAGGAGCCCACACACATATATGGAATATGTAGAAATGCAGTCTCCACAAACCTGTATATGCTATGTACACCCACCTACATCTCCCCCACACCTGAAACAATTGCAATACAGACTGTAATAACATCACAAACATCCACTCACTCAATTACATATGCAGAGGCATTAACATACCTTATGAGAGACACATTTGTAAAGGCGCCATGTGAAATCGTAGCTGTTGTATAATGGAACAGATGGTGATGTTACAGGTTTTGTTTGCAATAGTCCCTTATCAGACAGTTGAGATGATAGGTACACTCACATGTAGAACCACATACTCTAGCCGTCACACACAATCCACAGGGGACATGAATTCAAAATATCTGTGTCTCTACAAATAGCAGTTGCAATTCCTCACAACAAAACACATACAGGCCATCTCCCAAAGGTAGGGCAAAAGGGCAACGCTCAAGTGGAGAATTCAATTATACCCCAATGTTGCCACGTAATTGGTGAATGGAGTAGTTGCACAGCTGATGTGCATGTAATAATTTACTCAGGAACACCAATCGGTGGCAGGAAACCACGTTACAGGTATTGACATATATAAGGATGACTTGCCATACATTCAAACCGTATGCTCATACCATAGAACAGTTTAAACAGTAAAGGTGTAAGAGAGATATTTATGAAGATTCGGAATGCTAACAAGGCATGTAGAACACTCAGTATGTTAGTGTATGTACAGCCTGTTTTGTATTAATTACAAGTGCACGCAATGCATAAAGTGAGAAAAAGTATTCTGTAGTGATGTCTTGTTGAGCATAGTAACGCTTGTAGAAATTGTGTGTCCTGCTGTGGGCCACAAGGTAAACATCACATACACCACAAGGGATGTTACATGAGGGCTTTAAACAGAACAATTCCACACCACCTGCCGTCAGTGGTAGGATATGTCCAACAAGTACGTGCCATAGCAAGGGATAGTATATGTTGCTATACTGTCACAGTAGGCGTGTGTATGGGCATATAATGACAATAACATGCCTAAGGTGGTCCTGCTGTGCAAGTATGCTTTGCATTATGGGATAATGTGTAAAACATGTGTAATGTACAGTATTGTAGGTAGATATGTCAGATATTCTATACAGCATAACTGTTATATCATGCAAATAAAAGGTATTGTCTATTGGCATGTACAATACACAATAACAGGATACATATGGCTTGTAGTCACGGGACACTGTAACAGCATGATAGCTAATCAAAATGGAAAAGCTACTCAATTAACCATGCACAAAGGACATGTTATAGCTTCACAGGTTCATAGTGAGGTACTATGCTGTCTGGCAAGTCTATGTGTAAGCCCAACTACAGTGTTTACACTGGCGGCACCTCTCTAGGGTAGTGTCCTGTCTGTGAACAGCAGAGCCATGTATTACCTGCACCTCTGTACAGTACAGCCACTGCAGTGATCCCTGGCGTATCAGTGTGACTGCCTACAGAGTCACCTATGACCGGTGTGCTGGGTATGTTATAACACCCTATTGGCTGTAGTTGATGGGCACACATGAGTCTCTGGGCTATAAGTAATTGTTGTTGTGTTTGGTGATGGGGGATGCCTCTGGTGCCTACACAGAATATGGAGAGGTTCTGCAAATGTCGTACTCATAATATGTGTGGCCTGTGGTGGTGGGGATCTAGTGAGACTATGTGATGAGTGGGGTGTGTTGTAAATGTTAAACATCCCCACATGAATGTCAGGTTCAGTCTTGGTTGGTGAGAGCATTACCCCCAGCATGGCTACATATGTACATCTCCCACAGGCTGTAGTGTTGTATGTTGGGAGGTGAGCATTGACTGTGTATATGAGACAATTGCTCTATTGCCACATGTTTGCCATATTCATCATATAGACAGGCAATAGCACTGGTAAGTGACACTTGGACATGCCTGTATATTCAACCATGTCTCACAAGATATATGAGTTATGTGTGTACAACAGCTGTTGTACAGTAAGCAAACTGGAAATGTAAGGACAGACAGTGTACTTGTAAGAAATGAGTTGGAATGGGTGCTATAGTAATTAGTAGCTCATGAAGTGCTTACATGTTCTGAACAAGTGCTGAGCATGAATATGCAATACAGATAGAGTGTTGGATAATATCAACCCACTGCAACCCACAAGTGGAAACAACAGTCATAATTGGAGGGACTGCACTATTACCCTGCTGAGTATGGTCTGCAAGTCTATGAACCTTTATCAACGTAGATGTTATCACTACAGAAGGAGATGACAGTACAGATGATTTCACACTGCATAGCATACCTGTGACAGGTCATAGGACATCATCATCCATACTGTGTTCCAGCTACACTGAGTATACTAGATGTACCTTTGTATGTCACAGGAGTGTTCTACCAGTGGCCTGTTGACAGAAGCAACACTACAAAAGGTGTCTGAGTGACATGTGCATATTACACCAGTGGCAGCTACAGTAAAACAGGGTTAATGTTTTGTACTCCCCCCTCATTATAGCTCATACCACACAGACAAATGGGAGGCATCTCTGTATGTAAGGATGTGAATGGCCATGACCTAGGAGCAATAGCTGTCTCAGTGTTGTGGACAACATACAGAATGGGCTTTGTGGGTGAGGTGTGTGACATATGTGCACAATCTGACAGCTGATAATAGCATTGTCACTGCTAGGTGAATATCCCTGCACTCATTAACTACCACCTAGGCAGCGGTCAACATTATGGACACTGTGTAAGGGATGGTGCTGTGCAGTTCACCTCCCTGAGTTGGTGATGTCTCCAGGCCTTTTAGGTAGTCATACGAGGCACCCATGTCATGACAGGGTGCCATCCATGAGCATGGAGATCATTGGAGAGGCATACTCAGCACTTGGGTGACCAATATCGGATCACATATCACCTTTAAGGGGTATTGGCCATGCGTGGATGGGCGATACCAGCCTTCACAATCCACACCTCCACTATGCAGCATGCTGGCTGCCTTGCATAAAGACATGTGCTACACTGTGATGTTGGACATGCTACACATACATATCCTGATCTGAAAGACATACGTCATGGATAGCCACCGTCCTACTACAAGGATTGCCACATGCTGGACAGATCCCTGTGCCATACATGTTACATACTCCTGCCATACCATGCAACCCTGTCCATCAAAGCTGCACATATCATCTCTGTCATACGTGGTGCGATGACTGCATGGTAGATGTATTATTAACTGTCTGGATCAGTAATGTGGCACTGATGCACCTCATGGTGGCAAAATGGCTGTCAGATACAGCTAAAAATCCTTGCCCATACATGCTATAGTTGATAACCATCCCTATGAATGACGTCTGGCTAGCCATTGTCCCATGTCTATCACATGTGCAACACAGGCAATACATGGCAGGATGTTGAACTGCTGTACAGTGCCGTGTAGATGTATATGGCAAAACACATGCATGTAAAGGTTTCCATGCATATGTGTGCATTGTCACTGCTCATGTCCATTAAGGCAGTGTATGTGTTGATATGTGACATATACACAGCATCAAGGTCAACAGCATTACTGTGGACACATCCAGGCATGTGCTGATAGGTAAGAACACCAGTACAGGCAAACAGACATGCCCACATCAAGACAGCATTCACATGAAGTATGAACAATGTAATGAGGTGACACACATATATGGTGATGATATCTAATGCATAATGGGTGTTACATGTGTGTGACACAAACATGTCAGTATTGTCAGTGTTATGATGATTTGCAAAGATAACTGTTCAGATGTACTAGATTTAGTACAAATGTATGTGCAGCTGTATCTCTGTACATCTCTGTGATACTGTGACCTGTCTCCATCATTATGTCTTTCAGATAATGCCTCATTCACACCTGCCAGCGTATAGCTGCCTGAAGGATGATGCCCTCATCCCGTACCTCCGTGAGAACTATGAGGTGTTGTTCAGCCATGTGCCACAGCATGCCCAACAGCATGATGACCTGTGGCAGGATCTTCACAGGAGGGTTAATGATGTGGGTGGCCATAACCGCACCTACCAGCAGGTGCGCAGACACTGCATGGACCTGATACGACATGCGAAACAGCATGCCGATGCAATCACCAGGGAACAAGGTGGAACAGGTGGTGGGCCACCAACCCAGCCCCCACTCACACCCACCGAGGAGCTACTGGCCAGCCTGGGGACACCCTCAAAACAGCATCCACAAACACTAGCTGCCATCGTGGAGGTGGGTGTCTCCCAACCAATGAGCCTGGAGTTGCCTGATAAGTCACTACTGCACATATGACTATTATATCCCATTTAGTTGCATGTGCCACTGTACAATATGTAATGTAACATCATATGCAAGGTATGTTTACACACATGCCGCATACTACAGTATGCTACCCTGTGTATGCACACATGTGCATACTATATGCTATTATACAGGCAAATGTGTTAACATGCACAGTGCACCCTGTGGCTGTCATACAGTCATGGATAATGTTCAAACTGCTATGTCACCCCTATACAGGTACTTCTGGCGTACCACACAGACATCAGTCCATTGCAGGTGACACAGTTATCAGTATCAGGCATGTTAATGCATATATCTATTCGCTATGTGGCCAGTTAACATATGTACACATACTGTATGGTCCAGTCATGATATACAGGTCGCATCTGTCATCATTTACACTGGCTACCCATGTGCAATATATACAAACTAAATGAAACACCAACATGAAACCACAGTATCTGTCATTGCTAGATGTGTGGACAGCTGTGCATACAATGGTGGAGGTGTTCAATGTAGGCATATGTACTATACATTGGAACAACCCATGTGTGGTTTGCAAACAGTACCACTCAGTGAGCTGGGATATGGGCAGCCCACAGGAGTCACCATTGTGTAATATGCCCCTGCAATGGGTGCACACATTGTAATGTGCCATCTGACATGTACCAGACATGTAGTGTACCGGCTGCAATATTGTCTCACTATCCCATAATACATACCCCACATACCAAACATACAACCCATTGTCTGCATAGCCCTGTGGACAGTGACATATCTGACATCTGTGGGTGTATGTCATATGGGACAACACAGACATGTGAGATAGATGAGATGGCCATCACAAACATTTGGCCAGCACATGTTCACACATGGCCATGGAGGGTGGCCAGAGACATGTAGCCACACAGTAGATGTGATGTGTATACACCCTGTTGCACATTGTCCACACATGGTGCAACTATAGCCTTAGTTGACTGATTATATAGTTGATGCGGAACACTGGACATCCTAAAAGCCTGTGCACAGCTAGTGGAGGTGTCACTTAATTCGACCATATAAGATGTGTTGAACATCACGACTGTGTCATATCATGACAGTAGTCACTTGCACAGCTTCCGCAGACATTGACACCACATCAGGCCACAGATACCATACATTTCCCTTGCTGCTGTAGGACATCGCTGTCAGCCGTGCACTTCGGGTGTGTGGTACATTAATTTCATGTGGGACATGGTGTATTGACAAGTCTGCCATGTGTGGACATGGTTGCCAGGCAGCTAAGACTTTGTAGTAATTGTGTATGGTTGTCATCCGTAGGTCTTCTAGTGACCTGTCACATGACACATCATGGTTTGGTATGTATACACCTCAGTGACGTGGGTCACAATCCAGTTATGTAATGTGTATGCACGCAGTTATGGCTATGCACTGTGTGCGTATTACACACTGTATAGCAATATAGATGCCTCATGATGCCATGCAATGGCACAGTGTCTGTACTTCACACTGTATAGCAATATAGACGCCTCACACTACCCTTCAATGCTCATGCACATTTGCTAAAAGTGCATTCTCTCTGTAGGGCATACAGACAACACTGCAATGTGATATGCATTACAATGCTGTACATGTGTCAGGACACCATTGTGTCAGACATGTATGCATGTCAATGCACACGTCAGCAGATTACATGTCAAGGTCACTTCAGCCATGTGTACTGTTAACCTGCGTTGGTCCACATGGTGTATCACAGGGATGCATGCTTACTACCATGATTGTGTGAACTGCATGGCTACTGATATGACACCTGCTTGCTGTTGTGTGCAACCCAGGGAGGTATGCTAACTACCACAATTAATGTCTGAGATGCATGCCGTCTGCTGTATCATATGCATGCTGCATGCTGTCTGTCAAATCACATGCATGGTGTGTCTGTGTGTCTGTGGGTCTGTGGTGTGTCTATTGCAATGTAGAGTCTTTCTTTGCATTCACAGGTGATGTAGGTGTGTTACCCTCCTACGGTCCATCTGATGTTAGTATCCCCACAAATACTAGCAGTGATGAACATATGCATGAGGTACAGGCAGGGTTGTCAGGGGCTGAATCTGTGCCAATGGTTGCCATTCCAGCTATGTCCCCTCTTCCCCACATACAGTTCTCATGCCAACACATACCCCATCACCAGTGGCCATAGAGGAAGGACAGTCAGCGTGTGTTAGCTTGGAACAGGAATGTGTGCTGGCTACAGAAGGTGTGTCTCCACACCATGGTGTCAGTGTAATGACTGCAGATGTGCCACACAGGCATGTGGCCAGTGCCGCTAGTAGGAGGACCTCTGGCAGACATGCACCTGCAGGACAGAGCGCAGTAGCTGTTGTCACCAGACTCATGTTCCAGACTGTAATGGCAACACAGGCACGTGCTGAATGGCAGAACAGAGAAGGGCAGAGGCTTCAGAGGGCTGCTATCCGTACTCTAAACGACAACATCCAGGCATTGGCAAATGCTCAACAGCAGATTGCTGATGTTTTGGACAGGCGATTGGGTGACATGGTTGGAATACTTGACCATGGCATGGCAATCTGTGAACATGAGCTGTCTGTGCTGCAAGATCTGGTAGGAGTGAGGCGTAGGCCATGTGGACGTAGGCCAGCTACACCACCTAGTCAGGTCAACGTGAACGAGCCACCTCACATGCCCGCTCCCATAGTGCCGGTGGCAGTAGCAGTGCAGCAGGTGCTGCGCTGTCCACACCAGGACACAGCAGGCCATGTGGACGTGGCCCTGGATGTTCCCAGGTAGTGTCTGTGCAACCCCTTGCAGGCACAGGTTACGTGGCCATGACCGGACACAGTGAGCTGTACATCCTGGTCTGTACAATCTGGAGATGTTAATAATACCCCTGTGTAGGCCTGACAAAAGGCATAACTGTGTGCACACATACACGCACACAGCAGAAACATCTGTAGGGCACTGCAACACCCACATGCATAATGACCACACATGTCCAATCAGATCACCGGCCCTTACCCACTTACATGATGTCCTCCACTGGTGCAGCCTATGCCCCTGGCAAACATTATCACCCTGTGCATATGATGATGCCTGTGCCGCATCCCTGTCATGCAGACCATCGGTGCAGGGACATGCTCATATGGTCTGATCCACAGGGTGAACAGAATAGTGAGATAAGTGTATATTACATTAGTTGTGTACTGTTGACACGCACCAGACATACCATGTAGTACAGGTTTATAATGCATTGTTATATGTTCACAGTATGTGTCTTGGTAACAACGGTAACAGCATGTTGGTAATTATGCCCTGCTTCTCTCCTTAAGGTCTACTTGCATGTGTCAATAAGTAGCAGTGTTTGCAGTTTCACATGTGTAAATGTGGAGTACTCACAGGCATGTATGGCAATACCTGCATGCTATACGTAGCCTCAACCTCACTGTTAGAAAGGCTACCATTCCACAGATGTCCACACATCTACTGATCCAGAAGCATGTGGGCTGTTTAATAGGCTACAGTGGCTAGAGACGTGACATCCATACCAGGTCACATCACAGGTATGGTGACATGGTGCGGGGGGTTTACACAGTGGTCTGGTCAATGATAACATTAGAGGCCACTTGATAGCATGAGGCCTCACTGTGTAGCAGTAATACACTGTCACATTACAGGTTGAGAACACACACAGACATACACAGAATCACACAGTAACATGCCCACACTCACGGGGTCAACAACACTATAACGCACAGTCGATAGTGTTGAGGTGAGGACCCCTGCCTATGTGGTAATCACCCTCACAATACTGTACTGTACTGTACACCAACATGATGCGACACAGAGAGTGAACATGTACAGGTAGCCAGTAAGGCTGAGACCGATGGCATCAACAGGGTAGTAGACTGCATCACCATGAGGGGTTAGGGATCCTGTCTGTTCTGTATGGTAGCATACACCCTCACTCCATGCACCAGACAGCCATACATACATACACAAACACACACTGTGGAGTCCACAAATGTCATTCACATACAGATAGCTGACATGTGTGTGATATACACACCACCCCTGCCTATGTCATGCTTTCTACACTACAGTATGTACAGATCTCTACAACAGTGTACAGGGGTGTGTAACGATTGGGATGTATTCCCCACCATACGTGGCATATATGGTCACACATGCAAACACACATGGCAGTACTGTGAATCATACACCTGCTATATGATGATACGTCTGACAGACATGCAGCAGTATTGGCCGCATTATGTGTACCAACGCTACCTTCAGCAATTGTGCTGGTATATGCACATGAGAGGATGTAAGTGTTACAGGTGTCAAGTGATTTACAGTCAGTAACACCCTGACCGCTGTGTATGTTGTATGTCTTTACCTTCAAGTAACAGTAACATAGCATACTGTTTGCACATGTAATGGTAGGATAGCTTGTGACACACCTGAGAGCTGTCTTCAGCAAACATCTATCTGCAAAGGTGGATCACCATTTTATGTACACACATCCATCCATACCTGAAGTACATTCTACCGTACTGTCAGTATTTCACCATATACAGGTGTCAAAGATGGGGGTGCATTGCAACTGCATGTTGTAGTTAGGCACAGATGCATGACATACATCAGCTACTGCACATGCATGGTAGCTGCATGCACACCACTATATGTACATGTGTGTTGGTCCTACATTCCTGTCATGTAGCTATGTTTGTATGCATTGCAATTGCTGGACATGTGTGATGACATACATAACACATGGACTGTTGTATGATATGATGGTTGTCATGGGTAACTAGTACAGAGGGAATGTTACCTCGGTCAACATTGCTACCTTATGTACTGTTAGCATTCAACAGCCATGGACCTACCTTCCATGTGCATGTGTGTGATTGCTGTAGCCACTTGTCTGCATGGAGGACAGCAAAAGCTACGCTATGTACATATGCGTTGTGTGTGTGTGGGCCATGTACATATCCACTGCGATTACATGTATGTCATATCCAAACATGAGTGGTCTTTGGTGTACAGCAACAGTCATCTGTTACAGCTGTGTAAGACCCAGGGCCCCTGTTATGTGTAGTGCCGAACTGGTTATGAACAGTGGTATCATTGCATTGCATAACACATGATGGAACCCTGTCAGTACATGTGTAGTCTGCACAGTTGCTGTAGACCTATGTACAGTCCACCGGTCATGAGTCATATGGTGTTGTAGTAATGTATAGATGTGTGTTGCTGGTCCATTCTGTAACTGCATAATGCTGTAGTGTGATAAGGTAGTTAGGTGCATGTTCAACTCCTAGCCCTGCCAAATGTGTGTGTTTCCAGCTGCCTGGGGACAGAGTAATGCTTTTAGATGGCTCACTCCCCATACATTCCCGATCAGCGTCTTTGCCTCTGTGGATGATGTCTTCCACCTAGAAGTATGCCTCTGGGAGTGCTGTGTTCCAGTAATCTCAGTAGTGAGTTCTGTAACTGCGTAATGCTGTAGGGTGATAAGGTAGTTAGGTGTATGTTCGACTCCCAGCCCTGCCAAGTGTGTGTGTGTGTGTGTGTGTGTTTCCAGCTGCCTGGGGACAGAGTAATGCTTTTAGATGGCTCACTCCCCATACATTCCCTATCGGCGTCTTTGCCTCTGCGGATGATGTCATCCACCTAGATGTATGCCTCTGGGAGTGCTGTGTTCCACTAATCTTGGTAGTAAGTTCTGTAACTGCGTAATGCTGTAGTGTGATAAGGTAGTTAGGTGCATGTTTGACTCCCAGCCCTGCCAAGTGTGTGTTTGTGTGTGTGTGTGTGTGTGTGTTTCCAGCTGCCTGGGGACAGAGTAATGCTTTTAGATGGCTCACTCCCCATACATTCCCTATCGGCGTCTTTGCCTTTGCTGATGATGTCATCCACCTAGACGTATGCCTGTGGGAATGTGGTGATGCTGAAAGTCGGTAGCGCGTTCTGTTACTGCGTAATGTTGTAGTGTGGTAGACTAAACAGGTAGGTGCTCGATTCCAAGGCATAGCTGGTGTGTGTGTTTGGCAGTTATACTGGTTGTGTTGGTATCTGTGGGTGGCTAGCTGCGGGGTGTGTTTTGTTGCTGACCTATATAGTGTCCACAGCCCGCATATTCTGCCAAGACACTGGTTTGTCAACACATACATTTGCCAATAGGTCTGGTGACTAAATGTCAGCAGCCCTACTCTTACCCTTGATACAGTCTGACCCGTGTGATGCAACAAAACACACGTGCCTTGATAGTAACAACACTACATGATGCAGGTGGCACATGTAGTTTCCTTTTCATTCCTGTCTAATGCTTTTCTGTCATGTGGTCCGCTGTTGTGATATATATGCAATATCTACATATGTGTGTACATGTATATGTGTGTATGTATATATATATATATAGATATATATATATATATTTATATGTCTATGTATATATTATACAAATAATATATATGATATATGTAGATATAGAGATATACATAGATGTGAATATATATGTCTGAGGACATCAGCACTATTGAATGTTTATGCTGGATGATCTGTACGTGATAACCTGGGATGTATGTACATCTGCCATGGCGTAGTGGTAATGCACATCATCTGTAGTGTGCAGGGTCATGGGTTGTAGTCGTGTAGACACTGGCTATTTTGTTGCTGTGAAGAACATGGGACATCAAATATAGTGATAGCAAGGCACCTGTTGCCAGTTGTGTACTGATCTGAGCGACACTGAGCAGTGGTTATTAATTTGGAGGTTCGGTATGGGTCATATGACTATTCATTAGAAGACTATACTATGCAGATGAGGTTGACAATAATGTGTCCCATTTATCCCCAAGGTGTGATGCAGGTCCCTGGAGTGTATGTGTGTAGTTAGCGGCTGCCAAGACACTGGTTTGTCAACACATACATTTATAATAGGTCTGGTGACTAAATGTCAGCAGCCCTACTCTTACCCTTGATACAGTCTGAGTGTGATGCAACAAAACACACGCCTTGATAGTAACAACACTACATGATGCAGGTGGCACATGTAGTTTCCTTTTCATTCCTGTCTAATGCTTTTCTGTCATGTGGTCCGCCTGTTGTGATATATATGCAATATCTACATATGTGTGTACATGTATATGTATGTATATATATATATATATATATATATATATATATATATATGTCTATGTATATATGTATACAAATAATAATATATATGATATATGATATAGAGGAGATAGACATAGATGTGAACATATATGTCTGGGGACATCAGCACTATGTTTGAATTGTGCGGATGATTTATGCGTGATGGGATGGGATGTATGTACATCTGCCATGGCGTAGTGGTAATGCACATCATCTGGTGTAGTGGGTCATGCGTTGTAGTCTTGTAGACACCAGTTATTTTGTTGCTGGGATGACCATGGGACATCAAATATGGTTGCCAGTAGGCACCTGTTGCCAGTTGTATGCGGATCTGGCGACACTGAGAGGTGGTTATTAATTTGGAGGTTGGTATGGGTCATATATGCATTCATTAGAAGACTATACTATGCAGATGAGGTTGACAATAATGTGTCCCATTTATCCCCAAGCTGTCATGCAGGTCCCTCGAGTGTATGTGTGTGACAGCCGGCTGCATGGTCAAATATAGTTGACAGCATGGGAGGGTCAGGCATACTGTACATACATTGCAGAACTGTGCCTTGGGAGTGCTCCAAGAGACACTGGTTTGTCAACACATACATTTGCCAATAGGTCTGGTGACTAAATGTCAGCAGCCCTACTCTTACCCTTGATACAGTCTGACCCGTGTGATGCAACAAAACACACGTGCCTTGATAGTAACAACACTACATGATGCAGGTGGCACATGTAGTTTCCTTTTCATTCCTGTCTAATGCTTTTCTGTCATGTGGTCCGCTGTTGTGATATATATGCAATATCTACATATGTGTGTACATGTATATGTGTGTATGTATATATATATATATATATATATATATATATATATATATATGTCTATGTATATATGTATACAAATAATATATATGATATATGTAGATATAGAGAGATAGACATAGATGTGAACATATATGTCTGGGGACATCAGCACTATTGAATGTTTGTGCCGGATGATTTGTACGTGATAACCTGGGATGTATGTACATCTGCCATGGCGTAGTGGTAATGCACATCATCTGTAGTGTGCAGGGTCATGCGTTGTAGTCTTGTAGACACCAGTTATTTTGTTGCTGGGATGACCATGGGACATCAAATATGGTGATAGTAAGGCACCTGTTGCCAGTTGTGTACGGATCTGAGCGACACTGAGCAGTGGTTATTAATTTGGAGGTTCGGTATGGGTCATATGACTATTCATTAGAAGACTATACTATGCAGATGAGGTTGACAATAATGTGTCCCATTTATCCCCAAGGTGTGATGCAGGTCCCTGGAGTGTATGTGTGTAGTTAGCCGGCTGCATGGCTCGAATATAGTTGACAGCATGGGAGGGGGGTCAGGCATACTGTACATACATTGCAGAACTGTGCCTTGGGAGTGCTCCTGCCTTAGCACACCTAAGCTAGGGGTGTGTCTATACCTGCCTGGTGACATTGGGAGGGATGACAGCAGTGGTGGGGTTGCAGGGTGTACAGGCTGCACAAACAGGTGTTGATCAGCACAATCAGAAGATGACATGGACAGTACGGTAATGTGACCAAGCAGCATACACACAGGTTTCTTCCGGACTCTAAACCACTGGTGTATACCTGCGGGGACATGTCATGACACAGTCCAACCAAATGAGAAAGGCTGCAGCAGGCAACATAAACCAACATGTGCAGGAGGCTGAGGGCAGTGATGATGTGTATGCTGCCGAACAACCCTTACTGGAGTGACATAAGACTTTATAGACCCAGGGTGACTTATCAGGGGCTACATGAGCTGGGGTTGGTGGAGCACTATGGGGTGGACAGAGACCTCCTACAGCGGCTTGTTGACCTATGCCTGCCACACCTGACACATCAAACAGGCCGAGGGAAACCCATCACAGTGGATACCACGGTATGTGTTGGCCTAGGTGTACTAGCCACAGGCACCTCACACAGCACAACTGGGGATATCATGGGTATCTCACAGGCATCTGCATCCAGAGTATTGTACCAGTTCACAGCCGCCATGTCAACACATGCTAGTGAGCACGTACATGTCCTCAACACACGTGATTAGTAGACCAGCAATATGCATCAGTTCAACCACATGGATGACTCCCCTGGGGTACTGGGTGCTATAGCCTGCACAGACATACACATGGAAGCACCATCCGGTGAGTGTGGTAGGGCCTACATTCACTTCAGGGGCATACCCTCCAAAAGCTAGGCCATATGCGATGGCCAGGCCATGAGATTGAATGTGTGTGCTGTCTGCCCTGGAAGCTATGATGATTCCGATATATGGCTTCTGACACAGCTGTACCATACCAATGCCAATATGGACATCCCCTACAGTCTCCTAGCGGGGGATGCTGAGTAAACACTGGTGTCATGGCTGATGACACCCATCAGCAATTCACACACACCTGAACACTCACACCATAATGAGATGAACGCACAGGCAAGATATATAATTGTGCATGTGTTTGGTATGCTCAGTTCATGGTTCTGGTATCCGGACACATCCGGTGGAGCCCTGCAGTATTCACTAGCTACATGCACACAAGTTGTTATGGTATATGCTATGCTGCACAATCTTATCCTGCAGTAACAGTTGCAGCAGGAACAGCATGGGGCAGGGCCACACAGCCCAACTCCACTGCCAAGGCCTGTACAGGCACAGTGTGACTTGGCGAAGGAGCTACCTGAGCAGGGCACAGTCGGCGAAAAGCTGTGCACAGTACGACCTGCCCTTGGCAAAGAGGCAACACAAGGCATATGCACTGACACAGTAAGTACCCATGGATTTCCACTCTCTGACCCGCACACAGTACAATGGATGCCAAACATGACACTACCTGTGCTCGGCCATGTATAGGAGGTGCACTATGTGCATCCAACATAGGCAGCCCTCTATCACCGTCCTCAGGTCCAGAACATCCCCAGGGTACGTCTATCGACCTAACAATTGGCAGATGTATTAGAATGTGTATTTACCCATTGCTAAGGTATGTATGTGAGCATACAAGTGACTGTGGTGGCCGAATGTTAGGGCAGCAGACAGTACACATCCATAGTGGCACCATGACCTCTGTAGCACATACGGGGGTCACAATGGTAGCCATTAGTACACAGGGTGTCCTAACCCACTGCAGATTATGGGCGGACCATCATGTGTGTCCGTACAGCCCACACACGTTCCATGCACCTGGACAGTTGTGGACCAGTACAGACAAATGATATACAATGGCCTATGGATATGCCCATTGAATGACCCCAACCCCCTAAGACACACACAGACTACAACAGGCCAGGCAGTTTGATGTAGGTTGTGAAAGCTAGGATGTCCAACACCACTGTGCTGGTATTTAAAGCTGAGATCAGACATACACTGGTATCCCTCCAACCAGCAATTTAGGTAGGTCCACACACTGACATGGAGTACCTGGCATACCAGTACAGTAGCGGCAGATGTGTACAACTGTCAGATGTGCCCCCCATCCAACCTACACATGTGAGAGTCATGTGTGCCACCCACGGTGCTGTGTAGGACTGTGGTTGCGATCGGATATCCCCCCACGCTATGCAGACATGTAGCAACTGTCAATGCCACATGACCATTAGCTACCCTGCAGACACAGCATGACACCTGTCTGTGTAGAACGGAAGGGTCAGCAACACAGTACTAACTATATGGACATGTGACACATGCGATTCAGTTGACCAGACTTGGCATGCTCACACACATGATGGCATGACAGTAATTTCGGTCGACAACATGCATAACAGTCATACTGGGCATGTACACACACTGAAACACAGGACGGCCAGGCATGCATGCACCAGTGGTTCGGACATATCTGCCAGTACATTGCTATACTGTTGGATGACTGCGCTGTATGGTGTGTGTGTGTGGTCTATTGTCTGTACATATGCCATGGTCTATTGTTAATTCACATGAGCTATGTGAGCAGGGTACTGCTACCAACACGTGAATAGGGTGGTTCTTTGTTTGCGGACCGACGCCTTTGGATACGGACTGGGTAAGGCACATTCCAGCAGGTGGGAGCAGTTTTGCGTGGGTTTGCATAGTGTTAAGCACTGCTGACCTCTGGTTACGGCACCTTATACCCATTTAGACTCCACATTTCTTTGACAGTGCACTACTGGCATACTGGTAGAAAAACACACTTACAGTCACTCGCTCACCGACATTTCTGCTTACATTTGTCACTCACACTGGGTGTGTGCAATCCCTTGTGATGCATATTAAATCAGACTACATGACTACAGTATTGGGTATGTGTAGCCATTTGGCGACGGCAGGTGTTTGACTGTACGGACTCGGTGGCCTGTCCAGTGACGTAATCATATTATACGATCTGCTCCCATCTGCCTGATACATGGGAACCAATACTCTGCAATGCTGACATGTGAATATGATTTTGTTAATGCAGCTGTCTGCTGAGTCATGCTACCGCATACCTACTGTACATTTTCCACCTTTCAGATTGCATGACGGGAGACTGTAGGAGTGACACCTTTCCCACTTTGCATGGGACAGTCCCTCATTAGGCATATGCCATGGGACAATATCAGACCTCTCAACCAATCTGGGACACATTTCTACTGAATCAGGGACAAGTCAAGAAAACATCAGAGACAATCAGGGACACTTTTAAAAAAGTAGTGCTATTAACTTGAAACATTGACAGAATCAGAGCATGTCAATTAATACACATTTTCTGAAGTAAAAAAAGTTTATAACTCTTACTTATTGTCATTAGTCATTAAGTGTAATTCACCACCTTTCCTCCAAAAGTCACTAATTTTAGGAAGGATTCAGAGGGACAGAGTTAAACTTTCAGTCAAAATCAGGGATGTCCCTGAAAATCAGGGACAGTTGAGAGGTATGGACAATACTCTAGCTATTGCAACTGTCCTGATTAGGGGACATTCTCATGTTGTACGTGTCTGTAGTGGTTGCTTGTTACAAGTCTTGTATACCTGACACGTTGATATGTTATATGTGTTAGCATAAGCAAATTTACTGCTGCTAGACTACGCTTTGATTTGTGCCGATATGTATATTTCTGTACTATGCATGGCTGTAGGTATGTTCTGCCTTGGTATGTCTGACATTTCTACAGAGCAGGTTCCACTTTGGCCATTCAGAATGGTGGCAGCCCTATAAATCCTATATGTAGAGCTATCACATGTGTCAAAGCAACACATACCCACAGCCAGTGGTAAACTGACGACTTCCATGGTTTGCATACGTTAAGGTTATTCTTGTAGCATTATAATTGCTAATACTGTTTCCGATTACATGTAGCTGTTTCTGATACAACAAATTAATTTCTGACACCACTACAGACACTATATAGCCTCCTTTCCCGAACTCACAGGCCATGTGCCATAACTGTCATTTTGCAGGACACAACTGCTCAGACGGATGTGTCGCTCAAAGGGGTACAGGTTTTGAACATCATCTATTATGCTATCATCTACTTAAGGTGGTCAGCAAATTATGCAGTTTCCATCACTAGCAGACCTCACATACTAATGGGTGTGAATGAACACTGTATCAGGAACAATGCATAACACCCTGTGGGACACATTTAGATGATTGGTTCTATTAACCAGACAAATTTACAGTCACAGAGCATATGTATTCATTCACGTTTGTCAAGGTACATGCTGTTTATGACTCATACATGTTGTCATCTGTCATTACCTGTATTCTGCCGCCTGTCCACCTAATATCACTAGTTCTGGAAGTGTTTAGATGGACTTTGTTACATTCTTATTCATAACTATGCACGTCCATGCTAATTGGGTACACGGCACTGATTTGGTCTCTATGTATTCCCCCGATGGTCTACAGACTATCCGGTAGATGTGCTCTTCAGGTTTGGGAGGTGTAGGCGTATGCTATGATAGGAATATTAATATCTTCCACTGGGCGGGCCTACTACATCTCTGCCAGCCAGCACCTGCACACCTAAGCCCATTATTGCATACACATGGTCCACCTACCTGGCACCCCTCTACAGCAGTCATGACAAATACTTACTGTGAGTGCAGCTGGGGTATGAGCACAACCCCTACACATTGCCCAAAAAAGTTACAGCTGTACAAGACAACATACATGTGCTGTGCTAATAGCTGCGTACACCAGCGCAGGCGCACTTGCATCTACTTATTCTGAGTTACATGTGTTTACTGGCACTTCTTTGGGATTACATGTGCCTTATTCCTTTTGAAAGTAACACTTTGACTGATGGAATCCGGTTAATGGACCCATGCGAATGCGGTCACCTTTACATGTATAAATGTTGGCTTTACAGCACATAGGCATTCATTACACAATTAATATGTGCTATAGTCGTACTTGAATCAGGAATGCCTTTATGTTAGGCGGATGCTCTAACCACTACACTATTGTTGTTCTGGCTCATTTATATGTATACCCATGGTTCATAGCTACTCTGACATACACCTCACCACTTCCCTTACACAGCAGGCATCCATTCTCCTGCTGGGAAAACCGCAGTACTACACTTACGACATTCCCTGTTTCCTACTGCTCTGGACCCATGCTGCATGTCTACTCACTCCAAGGATATTCAGAACTCCTACGCTTATAGTCCTCACACATACGCGTGTGTAATTGTCAGTGTTTTCATGTGCTAGTCCGGGTTTAGGCTCGGCCGACTGGTGACTAGAACTGTCCTGGAGCTGTTCAAATATCAGATGTATCACATGGACAGAGTTAGTCCAGATTTTAACATTCTACCTGTGTTTACAGATGCAGGTGTTTGGGCACCTCTGACCACATTATTAGGTCGGCGCTACATAATTTAGGGCGGGGAGTGGTTCCACTACATAATGCAGTGGGGGGGTGGTTTCCATGTGTATCCCTTCCCATTTGACTATTCCATTCATTTATAGATACAATGAATATTATTATGGACATCAGTTATAAATTCACTGCAGGTATGCAATAGTCCTGTCAACAGATGTGACAGTTGGTTGGTGTACTTATGTGTACAGACCTCTGTGATACTTGGGGACTCATTTCTACAATGACAGGGACAAGGCTATGACAACTCAGGGACAATCACGGACACTTCTACCATATTAGTACTATTAACTTGGAATGTGTTGACAGATTTGTAATACTACTAATTTTCTGCAGTTAAATGCATCTATTACTCTTCATTGTTGTAAGTAGTCATTCTCATTCAACACCTTTCCTCCAAAGGTCACTGGCTTTATGAGTGGTTAAGAGGCTGGCCAGTTATTGTGCGAATGCTCGGACCATTGGTAGCGTTGACATTGTCATATGTACAGGTCGGGATATATTCTGGGGACTAGGGCTGACACCTTTTCAAATGGCCAAGATGGGACATTTTCAGAACTCACATCAGATTTTACAGGCCGACACATACCTATGGTCAGTACAAAGGATAGAACTTTACTTTTTTGCCTAAATAAAAGCTTATTCTTGTAGCGGTTTAGTTGCTTATTCTGTTTCTTGTAACATTTAGGTATTTTAGATACAGAAATAATTATTTTATGCAACTATTACATAACATATGGGACATAATTATGTCCTACAATCTCAGGACATTTGCCATTTTTGATATTTTTTGTCAGGACACAACTGCCCAAAGAGGGACTGTCCCTCGCAAATTGGGACAGGTGGTAACCATACTGGGGACACCAGATTGTTTAGGCCAACACATAGCCACGGTCAGTGCAGGTTTAGAACATTCATTAGTTTCCTAGCTGTGAGCCTATACCTTTAGCACTTTTGTTGTTTGCCTGTTTCTTGTACGAATTATGTTTATTCTATCCTGACGTGACCGCTTTAGGCAACTGTTACATGCAGTATGGTACATAGTTATTTCCTACAATCACAGGACATTTGGCATTGTATCATTGCTGGTCACGTCACACCTACACACACAGTAATTGTCCCTCACACAGTTGATCAGGGGGTATCCTGTTTACGTCAGTGCCTTCATCACCCTTATACCATGTGCCACTATGCGAATGTGTGCAATATATTCTCTCGCTGATTTGTGTCGGGACACGTGCGTCACGGGCAGGTGTTTGATTCTGGGTAGTAGGTTCTGCATGACCATCTAGGGCTGGACAGTCTCGTGCACCACTACTGCACATTCCAACTTGTGTCCAGATGTCTACAGGACTGGACATCATGTCTTGATACCCATTTCTAATGTTTACACAGGTTACTTATCCCATTAGGGATAAGTAAAAATTTAACAAGACCGATAATAACAAGGCCGATACCAACCATTCTTCTGGCGTTATGAAAATGTGCTGAGGGTTTTACATGCAAGGGATATATAGTTTGCAATCCTGAAACTGCCTAGGGTGACACTACCTACTACATATGCGTAGTGGTCACTATGTGTAGATGTGGCTGTGCCAAGCTAGTAGGCCAAGTATGGCTGGATTTGGTGGACGTTCAGGTATGGGGGTGGGTTGTGTGCTGTGGAGGGTATGCTGGGTAGTCCATTATGCATCCAGGTGTGTTGCATTTGATATGGCCAGGTCCATCAGGACCAATCTGTGGGTATGTGCCGGTGACATTTCTGTACATTTGTATCACACATTTTAATATTCATATGTTTGTGGGATTGTGTTCTACAGTATGGCCTGTCTGGTTGTATTGCAGATGTGTATACATGTTTTTGTGTTTCTTTCTGCTTCACCCGCTGCTCCCTCATACACCTCCAGTTCACCTATTCTGCATAAGACACAGTCTCGCCTTTGAGGATTATACCATTAACCCCCCCCCCACACACACACACATATTCCTGACACTCCATCCATCACTGCTTTGGTTGATGGCCCATGACATGGTCAAGGTAACACATTGCATACCCTACTTATGTCAGGTACCTGTATAGTTGTGTGGACTACCCTGCCATGTTTGGCCTTCCACATGCTATACCTCACGCACATAGGTACACGCCCATACTTAACTTTCATGACATGGTTGGTATACCCGGGTAATATCTGTTCAACTGTGACACATCCTGATAAGTTCGGCTTTGACCGCAGATGTGCGGATTTTGGCCGACTGTTCTAATCATTGGTAGGATGTCACCTTTTCCTATGTCCAGGATATATTCCAGATACATATCTGATTGTACTGGACAACACGTACCCACAGTCAATGCTACGGATAATACTGTTCCTTTCAGCCTACATGTTGCCTTACAGTTGTAGCAGTTTATATGCTCCTTCTGTTTCGTTTACATGCTTATTCTATTTCCTGTCACATATGGTATGTTAAATATGGACATACCTATTGTATGTGACTATTACATGCGTTGTGGGATAGAATTCGGTCATACGGTCGCTAGATATTTACATTTATCGTGTTTTTTGTTATGGACACATCTGCCCAGCTGTGTACTCTCCCTCACAATATGGGTCAGCTGGTGACCCTGACCATTGGGCTGGACGTACCTATTGGCAGCGAGCTAACATATGATGCGTTTCACTTCCACTTGGTATAACTATCTACACTGCATTGGACTACTGGCACACGGTTTTCAATGTCATTTGTTCGAGGGATAGGGACCCGTTATTCCCTACCGTGCATTTGTGTTTGCTTCTTCATTTTGTGTTCGCAGGAACTGTCTTGCATGCTTTGCATACATTTCAGTATCCATGGACACTGACAGATGTGATTACTATTGCTTGCAAATTGTTATATGCAAGCATTTTAGGTTGCACGTCGACAGGTGACATTTCGACGCCTCAGTGCAGCACTTCGACATGCCCTATGCACTCGCGCTCCTTTCCTATGCACGTGGTTGTGGCGGCAGCGCACAGCCATTAATATGCATTTGGCACTACTGCGCCATCTTCATGCCACACGGTCGGAGCAAGCCTAACGCCGGCCTTGCACCGAGCTTCATGAATCCCGGGGATTATTTCTTGCAGCTTCCCTAACCAGCTCTATAGGCCCTTGTTCTCTAAAGAAATTGTGCCCCGCATTTTCAGCATTTTTTAAATAATTATTTATAATTTTGTAAGTATCTGTAAGACACTTGATTCATATGAGGAGATGCCCTCCTTTCCATTTTTCTCTGTATTTATCTTCTAAATGTAGTAGCAATAACATAAACCACCTATTTAAACAGGAGCCGGAATTCATAGTAATTTGTGTTAATGCAGTGTGGGTATCCATGATGTTTATGAGTGAATGTAGCCATGGCACTATTCAATGAGGTAATTTACAGTAATGTGCAATGCCTTAAGTGCAAAGAGATGTAAATGATAAAGTTTGTAAAGTTGTTTATGGTAACAAAGTGTTATTGCTATTTGTGGTACAATATCTCTTCCATACACATATCCAGTGTTAAAAGCATCGCTGTGCCTGTGATACGTGGTTTGCTATCGATGAACTTGCTCCCAGCAAGCACTTCAGTAGACTGTCCATGTATGCACAAGCACTAAAATGACACAAAATAAATTATTTTGCCCAACAATCACTTCAGCCATCTGATTATGTATGTGCAAGCAGTTCACTGACACATAAATGAATCATTTTCTCCAACAGCCCATTCAATAGTTTGACCATGTATGCACAAGCACTCCAATAACAACAAAATTAATGATTTCCCTAATGACCCTTTCTGTAGTATGACCATGTTCACACAAGGACTAAAACACAATAAAACAAACATTTATTGAAGTGAAGTCAATAATCGTACCCACTTTTTAAAAAGGATGGTAGTAAATATTCGTTTTTTTCACTTCCAGTCTGCTAATTACTTTACTGCCTACCTTGCAGATTCTACAGCTAAATTAGTACTTATTGGAATATGTCAGATGAGGCCCTTTTATGTCTGTCTATATGAATCATAATAATTCCCAAATGTGCAATACCCCCTTATCCTTGTAACAGCTCTCACCCTAACACTTATGCATGTTATATTTTTGCATTAGGGAGGCATGCTTTCCAAAATATCTCTATATTTTTGTAGTCAACCTGAATGCCCTGATTTGCATGAGTACTTAGTGCAGCTTTTCGGGATTATCTCTACAAACTTACGATGGGCAGGATTATGAATACCATCCAAGGTCATGCAAGAGTACTAGGGATTTCACTCCTGCATGCTGAATTCAAAAACATGCCCATGATTTCAATATTTATATAAGTACTAACAAAAATGACCAGTGAAGAAAACCAAATAAAAAACAAACACTGCAGCAGCACAGGAAGACACAAACCAGGAATTTAGCATAAAAAACTTTTACTCAACGCTTTTGTCAAAATTACTTCTTCAGAGATACAAATTCAGTCACCCTTACAAAGGCTTATATACATATAATCTCATGCCCCTCCTACTAAATTAATTACATAATTGCCAGTCAACATTTTCAATGAATTAATACAATGAATATTACAATAAAGCAGTAAAAGCAACTAATACAATAAAATAAAATGCATTTAATATATATAAAACTGTATACATGCCTTTACCAGCATCCTATCTACCATCTGTTAAAAAACATTTAATGTCAAAAACCAAAAGCATACACGCTGTTCAGCTGGCAATGAAATGCTAGGTATTTGTAAATCACTATGGAATCTATACGAAACAAAGATAAAAAATCCTTGATATTCGATAAAACTTTTAATGAAAAGAAACACAGTGAGCGCTTTCGCCAATAGGCTTCATCAGACTTATAACAATTAACAACTTTACAAGTATTTAAAAAGACTCACATAGGATCTGATTGGTTGCTTACATCAACGTTTGATCTGTGACATTATTTAAAGTGCTCAGTGCATACAAATACAAATTAAAAATGCATATAAAGTGTATAAAAAGATACTCACTATTATCCACATAACTAAAACAAGAGTCATATTCCCATTTTCGTATTTTCAACAACACAGCAAATCAGAGAACTAGAAGGGATCTCACATAAAAACACTTGCGATCGGCAAAAATAAAGCTGACTGTCCAGAATATTAAACATTATTGTGCATATTAAGCATCTATAGAGCACTCTCATTACATTCAGTCCTGCCGCAGAATGGTAAAAAATGTTTAAAATAATGGAACGGAACACTCTTAAACTGGAGGCAAAATAAAATATCCTGCTTATGAATATTTCTGTCATAACTAAATATTTGCCTGGTCCCCTGGGAAGTACATGAACAAATGGAAAAGGGGGATGCTAAAATGACCTACCTAGAAATAACCCCTGAATGTAACACAGGTAAAATGTATTTAGTCATATAGATGAATTAGTAAAAGTGTGATATGTATCTGCATGAAACATATATCATAGTCACACTAGTGAGGATCATGAGAGGTGGTATGGGTCATGAAACAAGAATCCAAAACTAAAATTATTAATCGTTATGATATGGGACTACATCCATCCCATATAGGGGAACATCAATATATACATGCATATCCAGAACTAATACCAAGTCAGTAAGGCAGAGATTAATAATATAATGTAATGTAAACAAGGTGGAAGGTGTGTTCAACTGGATTTAAAAATCCTTCTACTCTTCAGAAATGGTTTGATCTGTACTTTATCGTTTAGTCCAGGTGGTACATCTGATCTAAATCTGATGATCCACCTGGTCTCACATTCCAGGGTCCTATTGATAATATCTCCCCCTCTAATGCCCTGTGTCAATTTCTGTAGTACATAGAAAGAAAAAATGTGTTCACTCCCTGCCTCCTTGTGATGTCTAGATAGCGTTAATATCTGAGCCTACTCTAACTTGATAATTATGTTCTCTGATTCGTTCCCTTAATGTGCGGTTCGTTTTCCCAATATAATAAGAAGAACATGACTGACATAACGCCAGATAAACAACATGTCTAGTCTCACAGTTAGTATGAGTGTTAAAAGAGTATTTCCGAGTTGTTTTCGGGTGAATAAATTCTGTCCCTGTGTTAATGTAGCCACATTGGTTGCATTTACCACAAGGTAAAGTATTTATACTATTGCTAATATTCACATCCATTGTTGATGTATATTTCGGCTTACATAATAATCTCTTTAAATTGGGAAGATTCCTGTATGTCATTCTTGGTTTTGGGCCCACTACCTTACTCACTTCCCTATCCGATAGAAGTATGTCCCAATGTTTATATAGAACATCCACTAAATCCGCACTGTTCTTACTATAGGATATGGTTGCTTTAACTATGTCAACAGGCTCTTTAGCTCCCTTCAAGTCTTCCTGTTGCTCCATAAAATAGGGTCTGGCTCTATTGGATCTCATTGCTTCCACTTCTATAATGGTATCATTAATTTTTCCTTGATCATACCCCCTCTCTAAAAACCTTTCCGTCAGGTCTGAGATTTCAAGCCTGTATTTCTCATCACTAGGATTCAAACGTGATGCCCTCATAAATTGTCCTTTAAGTACATTATTAAAAACATACATAGGGTGCATACTTTGCCTGTGTAAGAGATTATTTCTATGGCAGGCCTTCCTATGGATGGAAGTATTCAGCAACCCATTCTCCAACCTACAGATCTCTACATCCAGAAACGATATATTAATCCTTGAAAAATTAAGGGTAAACTTAAGGAAATTGGTAGATGTATCAAGAAAATGGACGAAGCTCTCTAGGGACTCTTCATCACCTATCCAAACAAAAAAGAGATCGTCCACAAATCTACGATACAACCCCACATATTTCTTAAATAGATCATTTACACATAAGTATTTATCTTCCCAGGTGGCCATAACCAGATTGGCGTAGCTATTGGCACAAGATGTGCCCATAGCTACGCCATCTTTCTGAATAAACAGATCATTATCAAATACAAAAATATTATTCGTAAGGATCATTTCCAAAAATAAAGTTATTAAATCTACCTTTTTATTTGTGAATTGTGAATGGATACCTAAATAATCTGAAATGTAGGCAATGCCCACATCATTAGGAATTACTGTGAAAAGACTTACCACATCAAGAGTTACCAACAAAAAAGGTTGGTCATCTCTTAGACCCTTTGTAAAAGTGTATAAGTCCAGTAAAAACTGTTTACTATCCTTAAGTATCCTTATGTTGTCATCTACCAATGGTCTTAAAAGGCTATCAGTATAAATAGAAAGAGGTTCCGTGGCCCAGCCCTGACCCGCTACAATGGGTCTCATAGGGGGGTCTGTTAAGGACTTATGTACCTTCGGAAGCCCTTGGACGATGGGTATCACAGGGTCCTTGACCTTAAAAAAATCATATAACTCTTTGGTAATATCAGAAGACATCAATAGGTCATCAAGTGTATAATAGATGTTAAAAACCTTGTCTGCTACCATATGTAAATCTATCCTATGGTAAGACCTATCATCATCCAAGAGACGTCTCATCCTTGCATTATAATCAGAAATGTCCATAAGGACAATCGGGCCACCTTTGTCTGCTGGTCTTATCGCCAGTGACCGATCATTCTTGAGGTCATTCAGTGATCTCCTTTGTTGATAATTGAGGTTATATTTATGGTTATTACCCCTATTATGCTGATAATACTCATAAACTTCATTTTCTACAACATTACTAAACACCTCTAGGGTGGGATGTAACTGTGGAACATATGTGCTATTCACTTTAAATCTTCTAGGTCCTATCTCTTGTCTTTCCTTACCAAAATCCAGTTTTAACTGTACCTTCCTGGTAAATAACTTTGTGTCAATAACTATATCCACTAAATCAGTCTTTTTAGTAGGAATGAAACTCAATCCTTTATTTAGTACCTGTTCCTCATATTTGGTTAGAATTCTACTGGATAAGTTCACAACTAATGAATGGATTTCTCCCACATCTTCTTTAGAGTGGGTCCTTGCTGTTCCTCCATGGAACCCTTCCTCTTCTGTCTGCCCCTGCTTGCAGACCTTCTCCTTCCCAAAAAATGATCTTGCGCAATCGGGAAGGGAGTATTAATTTTACTCAAAGTGGAAAAATTATTACTGTTGTCTTTAGGTCTAACCACTAATACTTGGGTAGCATTAGAGGAAAGATTCTTATCTGCCTGCAAATCCCCCACCACCTGTGGGGGGTTCTAATTCCATTATTATCTTCACCCAGTAATGGAGCGACTCCTCTCCCCACCAAAGGACAGTTACCTTGTTCAAATGTGAGTCCTTCACTCCCTGTACTCAGAGCTGATGTACAAGGATGTTGGGTTTCATTGCTCGTAGGAGTGACTGACGTTTGCTCTAAGCCACCCTGTACACTTTCAACCGCATCAGTCTCCCTAACCACTTTAGACCTGACATCATTCAAGCCCTTGTGACTACCATACCCAGAACCACGCTGTTGAAAGCGTGAGTTACTCAAACCTTGTGCATCACTATGACTCTCTCGGGGCCACATAAAAACGTGGTTACTATTAAAATCACGAATGTCCCCCGTGATTTTATGTTTTTTCTGATCAAACAAGCGTTTTTCTAAAAATGTAACATCATCTAAAATTTTCTCAAGTTTTAAAATATATGCATTTTCATTATACTTTGTCATAAAACTTTCAAACAATTCATTTACTAAAAGTCTCAGTCTATTTTCTTCTGGCGTATGAAAATCAATAAGTAATTTCATATAACTGTAGCTCAGCTCAAGATTGAGCTGTTGCCAACGATATAGTAGTTCAGGAAACTGATTGCCAGACGTGGGCATTTTTAAAATGCGAAGCCCACGAGGCACTATTTTTCTGTCCAAACACGCTTCAAAATAATGTCTCTGTACCTGCAGCTTTTTCAGCTTAATAAAGGCAGTCTCGAAGTCTTGTAAATCCTTCAAGGCATTAAAGTCATGTACTGCATTAATGGTACCCTTCGGCCCTTCAATATTCGGTACAAACTCAAGAAGCTGGTTATTCCCTCCGGTCACACAAGCCTGAAAACGGTCAGAACACTTAGTCGCCCTCACCATAGTGGGCGGAATGTATGGTAATTCAATGTTGTCATTATTCTGCGTACCCACGTTTGCCATCCTCCTCGGTTGCTGCTCCGACAACGTACTAAGAGTGAAAATAACAATTCCAACGCAGAAAAGCAACCCAACGGAGACTAGAACTAGCGTGTAAAAAGTATAATAAATGTCAAAAACCAAAAGCATACACGCTGTTCAGCTGGCAATGAAACGCTAGGTATTTGTAAATCACTATGGAATCTATACGAAACAAAGATAAAAAATCCTTGATATTCGATAAAACTTTTAATGAAAAGAAACACAGTGAGCGCTTTCGCCAATAGGCTTCATCAGACTTATAACAATTAACAACTTTACAAGTATTTAAAAAGACTCACATAGGATCTGATTGGTTGCTTACATCAACGTTTGATCTGTGACATTATTTAAAGTGCTCAGTGCATACAAATACAAATTAAAAATGCATATAAAGTGTATAAAAGATACTCACTATTATCCACATAACTAAAACAAGAGTCATATTCCCATTTTCGTATTTTCAACAACACAGCAAATCAGAGAACTAGAAGGGATCTCACATAAAAACACTTGCGATCGGCAAAAATAAAGCTGACTGTCCAGAATATTAAACATTATTGTGCATATTAAGCATCTATAGAGCACTCTCATTACATTCAGTCCTGCCAGAATGGTAAAAAATGTTTAAAATAATGGAACGGAACACTCTTAAACTGGAGGCAAAATAAAATATCCTGCTTATGAATATTTCTGTCATAACTAAATATTTGCCTAGTCCCCTATGTATCTGCATGAAACATATATCATAGTCACACTAGTGAGGATCATGAGAGGTGGTATGGGTCATGAAACAAGAATCCAAAACTAAAATTATTAACCAAATAAAAAACAAACACTGCAGCAGCACAGGAAGACACAAACCAGGAATTTAGCATAAAAAACTTTTACTCAACGCTTTTGTCAAAATGACTTCTTCAGAGATACAAATTCAGTCACCCTTACAAAGGCTTATATACATATAATCTCATGCCCCTCCTACTAAATTAATTACATAATTGCCAGTCAACATTTTCAATGAATTAATACAATGAATATTACAATAAAGCAGTAAAAGCAACTAATACAATAAAATAAAATGCATTTAATATATATAAAACTGTATACATGCCTTTACCAGCATCCTATCTACCATCTGTTAAAAAACATTTAATGTCAAAAACCAAAAGCATACACGCTGTTCAGCTGGCAATGAAATGCTAGGTATTTGTAAATCACTATGGAATCTATACGAAACAAAGATAAAAAATCCTTGATATTCGATAAAACTTTTAATGAAAAGAAACACAGTGAGCGCTTTCGCCAATAGGCTTCATCAGACTTATAACAATTAACAACTTTACAAGTATTTAAAAAGACTCACATAGGATCTGATTGGTTGCTTACATCAACGTTTGATCTGTGACATTATTTAAAGTGCTCAGTGCATACAAATACAAATTAAAAATGCATATAAAGTGTATAAAAAGATACTCACTATTATCCACATAACTAAAACAAGAGTCATATTCCCATTTTCGTATTTTCAACAACACAGCAAATCAGAGAACTAGAAGGGATCTCACATAAAAACACTTGCGATCGGCAAAAATAAAGCTGACTGTCCAGAATATTAAACATTATTGTGCATATTAAGCATCTATAGAGCACTCTCATTACATTCAGTCCTGCCGCAGAATGGTAAAAAATGTTTAAAATAATGGAACGGAACACTCTTAAACTGGAGGCAAAATAAAATATCCTGCTTATGAATATTTCTGTCATAACTAAATATTTGCCTGGTCCCCTGGGAAGTACATGAACAAATGGAAAAGGGGGATGCTAAAATGACCTACCTAGAAATAACCCCTGAATGTAACACAGGCAAAATGTATTTAGTCATATAGATGAATTAGTAAAAGTGTGATATGTATCTGCATGAAACATATATCATAGTCACACTAGTGAGGATCATGAGAGGTGGTATGGGTCATGAAACAAGAATCCAAAACTAAAATTATTAATCGTTATGATATGGGACTACATCCATCCCATATAGGGGAACATCAATATATACATGCATATCCAGAACTAATACCAAGTCAGTAAGGCAGAGATTAATAATATAATGTAATGTAAACAAGGTGGAAGGTGTGTTCAACTGGATTTAAAAATCCTTCTACTCTTCAGAAATGGTTTGATCTGTACTTTATCGTTTAGTCCAGGTGGTACATCTGATCTAAATCTGATGATCCACCTGGTCTCACATTCCAGGGTCCTATTGATAATATCTCCCCCTCTAATGCCCTGTGTCAATTTCTGTAGTACATAGAAAGAAAAAATGTGTTCACTCCCTGCCTCCTTGTGATGTCTAGATAGCGCGTTAATATCTGAGCCTACTCTAACTTGATAATTATGTTCTCTGATTCGTTCCCTTAATGTGCGGTTCGTTTTCCCAATATAATAAGAAGAACATGACTGACATAACGCCAGATAAACAACATGTCTAGTCTCACAGTTAGTATGAGTGTTAAAAGAGTATTTCCGAGTTGTTTTCGGGTGAATAAATTCTGTCCCTGTGTTAATGTAGCCACATTGGTTGCATTTACCACAAGGTAAAGTATTTATACTATTGCTAATATTCACATCCATTGTTGATGTATATTTCGGCTTACATAATAATCTCTTTAAATTGGGAAGATTCCTGTATGTCATTCTTGGTTTTGGGCCCACTACCTTACTCACTTCCTATCCGATAGAAGTATGTCCCAATGTTTATATAGAACATCCACTAAATCCGCACTGTTCTTACTATAGGATATGGTTGCTTTAACTATGTCAACAGGCTCTTTAGCTCCCTTCAAGTCTTCCTGTTGCTCCATAAAATAGGGTCTGGCTCTATTGGATCTCATTGCTTCCACTTCTATAATGGTATCATTAATTTTTCCTTGATCATACCCCCTCTCTAAAAACCTTTCCGTCAGGTCTGAGATTTCAAGCCTGTATTTCTCATCACTAGGATTCAAACGTGATGCCCTCATAAATTGTCCTTTAAGTACATTATTAAAACATACATAGGGTGCATACTTTGCCTGTGTAAGAGATTATTTCTATGGCAGGCCTTCCTATGGATGGAAGTATTCAGCAACCCATTCTCCAACCTACAGATCTCTACATCCAGAAACGATATATTAATCCTTGAAAAATTAAGGGTAAACTTAAGGAAATTGGTAGATGTATCAAGAAAATGGACGAAGCTCTCTAGGGACTCTTCATCACCCATCCAAACAAAAAAGAGATCGTCCACAAATCTACGATACAACCCCACATATTTCTTAAATAGATCATTTACACATAAGTATTTATCTTCCCAGGTGGCCATAACCAGATTGGCGTAGCTATTGGCACAAGATGTGCCCATAGCTACGCCATCTTTCTGAATAAACAGATCATTATCAAATACAAAAATATTATTCGTAAGGATCATTTCCAAAAATAAAGTTATTAAATCTACCTTTTTATTTGTGAATTGTGAATGGATACCTAAATAATCTGAAATGTAGGCAATGCCCACATCATTAGGAATTACTGTGAAAAGACTTACCACATCAAGAGTTACCAACAAAAAAGGTTGGTCATCTCTTAGACCCTTTGTAAAAGTGTATAAGTCCAGTAAAAACTGTTTACTATCCTTAAGTATCCTTATGTTGTCATCTACCAATGGTCTTAAAAGGCTATCAGTATAAATAGAAAGAGGTTCCGTGGCCCAGCCCTGACCCGCTACAATGGGTCTCATAGGGGGGTCTGTTAAGGACTTATGTACCTTCGGAAGCCCTTGGACGATGGGTATCACAGGGTCCTTGACCTTAAAAAAATCATATAACTCTTTGGTAATATCAGAAGACATCAATAGGTCATCAAGTGTATAATAGATGTTAAAAACCTTGTCTGCTACCATATGTAAATCTATCCTATGGTAAGACCTATCATCATCCAAGAGACGTCTCATCCTTGCATTATAATCAGAAATGTCCATAAGGACAATCGGGCCACCTTTGTCTGCTGGTCTTATCGCCAGTGACCGATCATTCTTGAGGTCATTCAGTGATCTCCTTTGTTGATAATTGAGGTTATATTTATGGTTATTACCCCTATTATGCTGATAATACTCATAAACTTCATTTTCTACAACATTACTAAACACCTCTAGGGTGGGATGTAACTGTGGAACATATGTGCTATTCACTTTAAATCTTCTAGGTCCTATCTCTTGTCTTTCCTTACCAAAATCCAGTTTTAACTGTACCTTCCTGGTAAATAACTTTGTGTCAATAACTATATCCACTAAATCAGTCTTTTTAGTAGGAATGAAACTCAATCCTTTATTTAGTACCTGTTCCTCATATTTGGTTAGAATTCTACTGGATAAGTTCACAACTAATGAATGGATTTCTCCCACATCTTCTTTAGAGTGGGTCCTTGCTGTTCCTCCATGGAACCCTTCCTCTTCTGTCTGCCCCTGCTTGCAGACCTTCTCCTTCCCAAAAAATGATCTTGCGCAATCGGGAAGGGAGTATTAATTTTACTCAAAGTGGAAAAATTATTACTGTTGTCTTTAGGTCTAACCACTAATACTTGGGTAGCATTAGAGGAAAGATTCTTATCTGCCTGCAAATCCCCCACCACCTGTGGGGGTTCTAATTCCATTATTATCTTCACCCAGTAATGGAGCGACTCCTCTCCCCACCAAAGGACAGTTACCTTGTTCAAATGTGAGTCCTTCACTCCCTGTACTCAGAGCTGATGTATAAGGATGTTGGGTTTCATTGCTCGTAGGAGTGACTGATGTTTGCTCTAAGCCACCCTGTACACTTTCAACTGCATCAGTCTCCCTAACCACTTTAGACCTGACATCATTCAAGCCCTTGTGACTACCATACCCAGAACCACGCTGTTGAAAGCGTGAGTTACTCAAACCTTGTGCATCACTATGACTCTCTCGGGGCCACATAAAAACGTGGTTACTATTAAAATCACGAATGTCCCCCATGATTTTATGTTTTTTCTGATCAAACAAGCGTTTTTCTAAAAATGTAACATCATCTAAAATTTTCTCAAGTTTTAAAATATATGCATTTTCATTATACTTTGTGGTAAAACTTTCAAACTATTCATTTACTAAAAGTCTCAGTCTATTTTCTTCTGGCGTATGAAAATCAATAAGTAATTTCATATAACTGTAGCTCAGCTCAAGATTGAGCTGTTGCCAACGATATAGTAGTTCAGGAAACTGATTGCCAGACGTGGGCATTTTTAAAATGCGAAGCCCACGAGGCACTATTTTTCTGTCCAAACACGCTTCAAAATAATGTCTCTGTACCTGCAGCTTTTTCAGCTTAATAAAGGCAGTCTCGAAGTCTTGTAAATCCTTCAAGGCATTAAAGTCATGTACTGCATTAATGGTACCCTTCGGCCCTTCAATATTCGGTACAAACTCAAGAAGCTGGTTATTCCCTCCGGTCACACAAGCCTGAAAACGGTCAGAACACTTAGTCGCCCTCACCATAGTGGGCGGAATGTATGGTAATTCAATGTTGTCATTATTCTGCGTACCCACGTTCGCCATCCTCCTCGGTTGCTGCTCCGACAACGTACTAAGAGTGAAAATAACAATTCCAACGCAGAAAAGCAACCCAACGGAGACTAGAACTAGCGTGTAAAAAGTATAATAAATGTCAAAAACCAAAAGCATACACGCTGTTCAGCTGGCAATGAAATGCTAGGTATTTGTAAATCACTATGGAATCTATACGAAACAAAGATAAAAAATCCTTGATATTCGATAAAACTTTTAATGAAAAGAAACACAGTGAGCGCTTTCGCCAATAGGCTTCATCAGACTTATAACAATTAACAACTTTACAAGTATTTAAAAAGACTCACATAGGATCTGATTGGTTGCTTACATCAACGTTTGATCTGTGACATTATTTAAAGTGCTCAGTGCATACAAATACAAATTAAAAATGCATATAAAGTGTATAAAAAGATACTCACTATTATCCACATAACTAAAACAAGAGTCATATTCCCATTTTCGTATTTTCAACAACACAGCAAATCAGAGAACTAGAAGGGATCTCACATAAAAACACTTGCGATCGGCAAAAATAAAGCTGACTGTCCAGAATATTAAACATTATTGTGCATATTAAGCATCTATAGAGCACTCTCATTACATTCAGTCCTGCCGCAGAATGGTAAAAAATGTTTAAAATAATGGAACGGAACACTCTTAAACTGGAGGCAAAATAAAATATCCTGCTTATGAATATTTCTGTCATAACTAAATATTTGCCTGGTCCCCTATGTATCTGCATGAAACATATATCATAGTCACACTAGTGAGGATCATGAGAGGTGGTATGGGTCATGAAACAAGAATCCAAAACTAAAATTATTAACCAAATAAAAAACAAACACTGCAGCAGCACAGGAAGACACAAACCAGGAATTTAGCATAAAAAACTTTTACTCAACGCTTTTGTCAAAATGACTTCTTCAGAGATACAAATTCAGTCACCCTTACAAAGGCTTATATACATATAATCTCATGCCCCTCCTACTAAATTAATTACATAATTGCCAGTCAACATTTTCAATGAATTAATACAATGAATATTACAATAAAGGAGTAAAAGCAACTAATACAATAAAATAAAATGCATTTAATATATATAAAACTGTATACATGCCTTTACCAGCATCCTATCTACCATCTGTTAAAAAACATTTAACATTAATAAATTCATTAAGACCTGGAAAACTATCAGCACTGATCTAAGTTGCCATAATGATTCTTTTCTCTCAACTCTTTTTTACATTTCCACCCCTTAGATCAATATCAACATGTTCCAGAACACTAAAAGTACATTTTTTATAGAAACTACAAACTATCGAATAGTCAAATAAAGCATCTTTAGTCCTAATAGCATAATAGTGTTCTTTAATACATGTGCTTAAATTCATGGTAGTCATACCTATATAAAATGCAGTGCAGCCTGAACATAAAGCGATATATACTAAGTTAGTAGAATTACAATTAAAACTTCCTTGTACTCTGATAGTTCGATCTGAATGAGGTAAATTTATGAGGGGTCCCTCATGAGTATATCTACAGGCATTGCAGCAAAAACATTTGAACATCTCCCTGGGTTTATTTGTTTCAGGCATAGATGCTAAAGTTTCATTTTTTTCTAACAGATTCTTAATAGTGTTATGTTTTTTATATACAAAAATAGGTTTGTTACCTAAAATGTTAGATAATTTGTTATTGCATGAAATAATCTTCCAATTGTTGGTAACTACTGACTTAATTTTATTACTGTCTACATCTGGGAACAGTTAGAAAAGTAGTTGAACCTATAACAGGAACATACTGACAGGTAGTGTTCTTAACTTGCAACCCTTTTATTAATATAGGGGAAAATTCTGCTTCTCTTCTATTAGCAATGCCAGTACTAATATCGCAAAGTAGAGACAATGGATATCCTCTACACACAAATAATTAATTAATAAAATTAATTTCCTCAAGAAATACTTTATCATCAGTTATCATATGGGATGCCCTTATGTATTGTCCTTTAGGCACATTTCTTTTCATGTGTAAAGGACCTTCGCTGCTAAAATGCAAATAATTGCTAACATAAGTAGTTTTCCTAAAAATATTACTGGCAAAACACTTAACCATAGAATCCCATTCCAAACATAAATCCAAATAATTTATTTTGTTATCATAATCACTTAAAGTACATTTTAGAAAATCACAACTAGCATTTAATTGTATTAAAAAAGTGGAATAATTAGCTAAGGGACCCTTAATAATGAAAAACAAATCATCTATGTATCAATAGTAGAATAATATGTCAGAAAAGAGGCCAATGGTAGGTAGAATTTCTTTTTTCCACCATCCCATTACCAAACCAGCAAAAGCTGGGGCTACTGTGGCCCCCATTGCTACCATCTGAGCTGTTTGTAACTCTTTTTTATTAAAAATAAAAACATTGTTATCTAATAACAATTCTAATAGGGAGCAGCATACTCTTACTGTAGACTTAGACCAAGTAGTATATTTATTAAGGAACTGCGACACAAATTCTAACCCTTCTACTTGTGGAATACAAGTGCATAAAGAAATTACATCAGCAGTTAAAATGAAAAAAAAATCAGTTTCAACACAGCTGGAATCAGACCAGTGTTGATGAAACAATTTAATTTGTTCCAAAAAGGACCAAGAGTCCTTGATGAAAGAAGGCAGTTTCTGAACCACAGGATTTAATAGTGTATCCAAATGCAATGATAAGCCTTCTGTAATACTGACTGATGAAGAAACAATGGGTCTAAAGGGTGGATGGGATGTATTCCTATGAATTTTGGGTATACCAAATGGTATACCCAGACTGGGATTGTCATTAACCAAAAAATCATAAGTATCACCTGAAATTTCACCATTCATTAACTGATCATAAAGAACATATTTAACAAATCTATAGCTTCTATCTATAAAATCTCCATTCATTTCCAAATATTAATTTTTGTTACTTAATTGTCTTCCATTGCTTTAATATAATCAGCTGTAGACATCACTATTAAACCATCTGCTTTGTCTGCTTTCATAAACCAAACACTACTAGTATGCTATAGCTCATGTAGAGCTTTCTTCTCTTCGCTATTTAAATTGAAATAAAACTTGTCAGGCTTACTACACAACATAGCCCTAATGTCATTACCACAAAGGGCTTCAAATACTTTTAACTTATTATGCAAGGCAGGATTATAAGGAGAAGGCTTTCTAAGAGTGCTCATACAAGGTACATTCACATCTTTGAAAATATATGTCAGATTTAGCTGTCTAATATGAAGTTTTAGATTAAGCAAAGTAGTTGCTAAGTCAGCTCGATTGCTAGGAATAAAATTGAGTCCCAGTTTATGCACCCTTAAATGAGCATTGGATAAAACAAAATTGGAAAGGTTATACATTTTAATGTCACAACTCACATTAGAATTTGGTCTAAAATGTGTATGTTTGTCCATAATTACTTCTGGAACCGGCTCTGTCCATGTCCCTGCTTTGGTCGTAGTGCAGTAGTTGTCCCTTTGCCATTTTTTGAAGTTTCATTGTGATTGTTGGAGCCAGAAGCAGCTACCGAAGATGGATTTACTTCCATAATGTTGTTCTTCGGCATTGTAGAAGCATTAGAGCTGTTGCCATTGTCCTGTGAATGATATACCTCATCTGATGTAAGAGAAATGGTTCTGGTAGATGAAACAGCAGTTCTTAAGGTGGAATGCCCGGTTTTCACTGCAGAGCTGTATGAGCGTTTGTTAATAGTACTAAAAGAGGGTTTAAATTGTGATTCCTTTGATGGTTTAACATTAATAAAAAACATATTACCCTCTTCATAAGCTGTAACATCTCTGTTAATCTTTTTAAACTTTCTTTCAACCACAACAGGCTCATACAATCTCACGTCCATCCTATTAAATTAATAAAGCATTCTTATCATATTTAGTCCTAATAGCATAATAGTGTTCTTTAATATGAGTGTTTAAATTCCTGGTAGTCATACCTATATAAAATGCAGTACATCCTAAACATAAAGTGATGTATACAAAATTAGTAGAATTACAATTAAAGCTTCCTTGTACTCTGATAGTTCGATCTAAATGAGGTAAATTTATGAGGGGTCCCTCATGAATATATCTACAGGCATTGCAGCAAAAACATTTGAACATCTCCCTGGGTTTATTTGTTTCAGGCATAGATACTAAAGTTTAATTTTTTTCTAACAGATTCTTAATAGTGTTAGATTTTTTTATATACAAAAATAGGTTTGTTACCTAAAATATTAGATAATTCGTTATTGCCTGAAATAATATTCCAATTGTTGGTAACTACTGACTTAATTTTATTACTGTATACAGACATATTAATAATACATCTGGAAACAGTTAGAAAAGTAATAGAACCTACAACAGGAACATACTGACAGGTAATGTTCTTAACTTGCAACCCTTTTTATTGATATGGGGGAAAATTCTGCTTCTCTTCTATTAGCAATGTCAGAACTAACATCAGAAAGTACAGACAATGGATATCTTCTACACACAAATAATTCATTCATAAAATGAATTTCCTCAGGAAATACTTTATCATCAGTTATCATACAGTTTTATATATATTAAATGCATTGTCTTTTATTGTATTAGTTTCTTTTAATGCTGTATTGTAATATTCATTGTATTCATTCATTGAAGATGTTGATTGGTAATTATGTAATTAATTTAGTAGGAGGGACATGAGATTGTATGTATTTAAGCCTTTGTAAGGGTGAATTAATTTGTATCTCTGAAGAAGTCATTCTGATGAAAGCGTTGAGTAAAAGTGTTTTAGGCAAAATTCCTGGTTGGTGTCTTCCTCTGCTGGTCCAGTGTTTGTTTTTTATTTATCTAAGTACCATGAAGTTCGTCTGGTGCATAAAGTTAAAGCAAATGTTATAGCTAGAGAGCTTATCTTATTATTTTCTAGAGCAGAGATACTTTAGGATATACTGTTTGACCAAGGGGCCCATTTATTTCCAGAATAATACACCAACCATGCTGATGTTTTAAAGTTAAGATGTTGTAAAATCTCAATGTACCATCCCAAGACATATGGATTACTTGACTGTTTTAACTGAACAGCAAAGTCTGTCCAGAATAAAAAATATTGAGAAAGACAAAGTTCATTCTATACTTCCAGTTTGCAATTAAAGGTGTGCAGTAAGCCTCCACAGGATTGCATTGTTTTGAGTTATTGTGTGGAAGTTACCTTCAGCGCCTCCTAGATTGCCTGAGAAACTGGGGCAGAAGAAAGAACCCCATCTAAACATAAAACAAAACATTATACCAACATAGAAGATAGGCCAAAAGTGGTGATTCCTATGGTCAAGGAGCACATTACTAGAGCCCAAGGTAAACAATAAGGGGTGTATAACAAAAATGCAAAGACCAGGGAAGTTACATATAGATACCAGGTTAGTCCTGGTCACCTTACCAGATGACAGACAGGTAGACTACTAAGAGAAGTCTGAAACAGATATACTATAATAAACATTCTGAAGCCATGAAAGAGGTGCAAAGCTCTGTGGTTAGTGTAACAGCAGAGACCAATAATTAAAAATAGAAAACTGACCCCAATACCTGAGGCTGATATAAGCAGGAACAAGACATAAAAGAGTTTCAGTTATGGTACAAGGAAGTGTTTTCAGACCTGCCTGGACTAACAAAGCAGCTTGAATACCATACTCAGATGAGTTCAGGGGACAAGGTTAACTTAAAGCATTATAAAAAAACAGACTGGAGGAAAACTGAAGCATAAAGCACATTAGGATGAACACATTAGGCACTCTACAAAGAGTAACTCAGCCAAAAAGCACACAATGTACCATAGAACTGGAATTAAGTGCTTTTGTTCTCTTTACTTATTAAAAACTTCATCCGAATAAAACATATTAAAACAAATGTGTATTTAAATGTAATTAACCATGATGTCATTAGTTAAAAAAAATAAGATTTTCAAGTCAATTAAATAAATTCTTAAAGACATCACCAATTTAAAACAGGCCTATATTAATTCCATGAAAGACGTATTAATTAAATGCATCTTCCAAAAATCACTTCAGCGAACCGGGAGATTTTTCCAACGGTTTGCAAACACTTGGCCATTACCTAAACTTTGTCCTTTTCCTGACTATAGTGCAATCTCTGAGTTGGTATATATAGTTAGAGGAGGGTGGGAGGCATAGCCCCCCATATTGGGAGGTATGGAAGGTGAAGTGCCCCACTTGTATGGATTTGATTTAGCTTGTTGTATTTTCCAGATGGTTGGTGGGCAAGTGTTTGCAAACCATGGGAAAAATTCTGTGGTTCACTGAAGTGATTTTTGGCAGTTGTTGTTCATGGAAGAGGTATTTTATGAATAAGTCTTTTGCAGAATTAATATAAACATTTTAAAACAATAATGCATATGTTGGTAAATACATTTGTACTTCAATACATTTTTAACAGAGATACAATTATTAAGTCCTGGAGCCATGTTGGCTCATAAAAAAACCTTGCCATTTTATTTCTAAAAATTGAAGATAGGCATTAAATTGTCCAACAAAATTAGTTTGATCTACACATTCTGAAAGTAAAAATACAAATTTCCTAAAATCCCTACACTTTGGAGCATGTCCGGCTAGGGCATTCATATTATCTCTTTTTTGATTGCTAACACATGTTCTTTAATCCAGTCGGCTAACCTACATATAGTTTTTTTCTAAGTAAAAACTGTCACAATTTGAGCAGCAAGCAAGGTATACTAGTCCATCACTCTGACAGTTCTACCTGTCGCTTGCTGTCAGAACATAACCAATATGTTTAAAATAATAGCTACATATAGATTGTATACATCTATAATAACTACAGTTCTGTATAAATCTATAATAACTACAGTTCTAACATACATAGGTGCTATAAGGTTTGGTTTATTCACTGATCATTTGCTGTGATGACTGTTCTAGAATCTGTTCTAAAGTTTTCCTCTTCCTAAAATAAAATTTGGAATATTACCAATAATTTCAAACAATTCTTGATTTCCTAAGACTATTTTCCAGTTGTCACTAATTATTTTGCCAATAATAGGACCATCAGTACTTACAGCAATAGGGAAGGAAAAACTTTACTCACTGCTTTTCATATTGTTGCTCACACTCTCAACTTTATTAGGAATAAACTCTGCTCATAAAATGGGCGGAAATTTGATGTAACTTTGATGACATTTTCAAAAATGATTTTTAACTTATCCACTGGATAACCTCATAATTTAAAAAGATTGATATTAAAAATATTGATAAGTGTTTCCATCTCTTCCATAAAAGCCTGGTCATCACTAATGAGATGATTACATCTGATTACCTGTCCTCTAAATACATTCAATTTCATGAAAGTGGGATGGTAACTATAAAAGTGGAGGTAATAGTTAGTAAAGGTTTCTTTCTAAAAAAATGTTAATTTTAAACCTCTTTTTTTCCGATCAGCATCGTAATTTCTATGTCCAAAAAGTGAACTGTGGTCCCTTTGTTACTTTCCACAAATTCCAGCCACTGAACACTACTGTTGATCTGTTGAAGAAATTCTTCAAATGGAGAAAGGTCACTTGTCCAGATGAAAAACAAGTAATCTATGTACCATCGATCATGTACCATCGATGTGTGTTCTTTATACACTACTAAGAGGAAGGCTTAGGGTTTGTTAGATTATATTTGAGTAACTATGTGAATCATTTAGGACTGGACATCAGTATTATTTGCAAATTATTAGAGTTGCTTTTAAGTAATATTTTTTTTTCACTTTAGGAACAGCATATATTGGCAGGTTAGTTTAATAGTGGGGTCTATTTTAAAAGACCGAAGAGGTGTTTCAGTGAACATCTCTTGGTTGACACATAATGAGCAAATACACTAAAGCACAAACCCTCAAAACAGCAGTTTATTTCCCTGGGAAAGAAACTGCTAGCACAAACGCACACATACACACACACTTTAAAACATAACAACATGGGGGGCTTTGCCCCCCACACCCCCCAACTTCACCTCCCCTAACTAAATATACCAACTCTGAGATCACACTACAGTGAGGAAAGGGGCAAACACGTGGGGATGGCCAAGCAATTTTTTTTCTCAGGGAATGAAATCGCTGTTTTGAGCGTTCGTGTTTAAGTGTGTTCGCTCATTGTGTCGACCAAGAGGTGTTCACTTGAAACACCTCTTCGGTCTTTTAATATAGACCCTACTAGGGATGGTAGCTCAGGTAGCTCCCTCTTTTGCTAACTTAATAATGTGTTGATAGGAACAAGAATATCGTTCCAAGTTACTCAACTTTAAATATGTCATTTACTACAAAAAATATATAGATGACGGTTTTTTTCATCTGGATGGGTGACATTTCTCTATTTGAAGAATTTCTTCAACAGATCAACAGTATTGTTCAGTAGCTGAAATTTATGGAAAGTAACAAAGGGATCACAGTCTACTTTTTGAACATAGAAATTACAATGCTGACTGAATTTGAAAGTAACATTTTTCAGAAAGAAACCTTTACTAAGAATTACTCACACATGATAGTTACCACCCCAATTTCATGAAATTGTATGTGTTTTGAGGACAGGTATTCAGACCTAGTCACCTCATTAGTGACAACCAGGCTTTTGTGGAAGAGGTGGAAGCACTTTTCGATATTTTTAAATTATGAGGTTATTCAGTGGATAAGTTACAAATAATTCTAAAAATGTCATCAAATAAAAGTACATTAAGTTTCCATCCATTTAAAGAACAGGGTTTATTCTCAATAAAGTAGAGAGTGGGAGCAACAGTGTAAACAGCAGTGACCTAAGTTGTTCCTTCCCTATTCCTATAAGTACTGATGGTCTTATTATTCACAAAATAATTACTGACAACTGGAAAATAATCTTAGACAATCAAAAATTATCTGAAATTGTTGGTAATAATCTAAATTTTATTTTTTAGGAAGAGGAAAAATTTAAAATAGATTCTATATCAGACATCACAGCAAAAGATCAGTGAACAAACCAAACATTATGGCACCTACATATGTCAGAATTTAAGTTATTTTAGATTTATACAATCCGTACATAGCTATTATTTTAAACATATTGGTTATGTTCTCACAGGAAGTGATGGGTACAGTTGTCGAAGTGATGGACTAGTATACCTTGTTTGCTGCTCAAATTGTGATTGTTTTTATGTAGGAAAGAATATACATAGTGTGCATATACCTTTAAGAAGCTACGCAAGGGCTTAAATATCGAGCACGTGCAAGCCTGACTGCCATTTTGTAGTTAGCTTTTGAGATATAAACATGTATGCATGTAAGCTCTTTGTTAGTTAGTCCGCTCTTATTTGAATATGGTGCTATCCATCCCTATGTGTTTGTATATATTAAAGCATCTGAAGGAAACGCCAAGCCTTATTATTATTTGTAATAGAGACAAACGAGCAACATGTAGGTTAGCTGAACGTATTAAAGAACATGTGTTAACAATCAAAAAAACGAGATAATACGAAAGCCCTTGCCAGACATGCTCAGGATTATAGGGATTTTAGGAAGTTCATATTTTTAGTTATAGAACATATAGGTAAAACTAATTTTGGTGGACAATTTAATGCTGAAATGACTCCAGGATTTAATGGTTATATCTCTGTTAAAAATTTATTGAAGTACAAATGTACTTAACAATGTATAAACTACTATTTTAAATTGGTGATTTATTTAAGAAAATCTGATTGTTTATTAACTAATGACATCATGAGTAATTATATTTAAATGTACAATTGTTTTTGTACATTTTATTCTGATGACATTCTTAAAAAGTAAAGAGAACAAAAGCACTTAATTACAGTTCTATGGCACATTGTGTGTTTTTTTGGGCTGAGTTACTCTTTGTAGAGTGCCTAACATGTTCGCCCATTACGGAAAACCAGTGTCACAAACAAAAGGCAGAAGAAGCATAAAAGTTGCTTATGATAATAGTAATGGAAGACTCGAACAGTGAGAGGAACTAGCTGAATTCCTACTTTTTCAGGTATGGTATTGTATAATGTGTTTATATCTAATCATGTTTCAGGCAATTCCATAATATTGCCTATATCCTAAATATTTGGCTTCCTAAGAAAGTCCACAGTAAATTTAATATATCATTTGATCAATAAAACAGACTATTTTTCTGACAAAACTAGCAAATATTCTAATGTGTTTCATTAAAGAGCCATTATATGACACTTGAGGTCTATATGTGAATTCAAAATGTCTGACATATCATGTGTAATCTATCTATCCATATACATATATAATGTATGACTCTAGGTCTATATCACAAGATAGAAGTTTTAGGTAGTCGAATACCTAAAGCTCGATCACTAAATATCGAAGTCCAAAAACCATGAATGGCTGTTTCCATACAGGGTAAGAATTTCCTTGGCCGTTACTCAGATTTTGCCCTTTTCTACAATGTAGAACAATCTCAGAGTTGGTATATTTAGTTAGGGGGGATGTGGGGGGCAAAGCCAAGCACTTTGATTTGTGTTTAACACTTTTTTTTTTATTTGGACAATGGAATTGTTTCCCTGTGTGAAAACAGCCGTTCACAATTTTTAGACTTTGATATTTAGTGATTGAGCTTTAGGTATTTGACTACCTAAAGCTTTGATCTTGTGATATAGACCCTATGACTTCATGTTTGTGTGTTTGTGCGTGTGTGTGTGTGTGTGTGTGTGTGTGTGTGTGTGTGTGTGTGTGTGTGTGTGTGTGTGTATATGCGCGTGTGCATGTGTGTGTGCATGTATATACATAGATATGAAGATGTATTAGCAAACCTATTTAGCCAAGTGGCATCATAATCACCTTTGACTGTAATCACAAACATACCTATTTTATTACAATCAGGTAGTCATATTTTAATGCAATCTGTTAATCATTTATGGCTTTAATTTCTATCAATATACATTTAAAATGTTGCTATTATGTATCTTTAAGAAAACTTCCTCTATACATCTTTTTTACAATACTTATCAATCCAAATGTAATATAGAAAGATATGAAAGGAACGGTTTTGTGTAACCTAGGGTTATGTTCATATGTTTCACAACATATTAGTTTAAGATGTAAAATTTACATTTCCTGTGAATTTTTATGATTTGGAAAAGAGTTCTGAAAGTTCAGCTCTGCATAGAAATATATAAGAGCAGCTTACTGGGTCCTCATTCAAATCACTCGCTGAAATTTCATAATCAGCCACTTTGAAAACAGTTGGATTAGTACTTTCACTTTAAACATATTCATTAGAGTTGCTAAATTCACGGCTACCTGATGTTTTCTCCCTTTGGTTACCATTTCTCATCAACATGAATTCTCTCTGACTGGTCCCCACTTCTTTCTTTTGCATTCGTATCTCAAATGTCTCCTAGAGCTTTATCTAGCTTGATTCACACCTCTTGCTGTGTATTGCCTTGGAAACTGACTGCAGTGACATTGACATGCTGTGCCAGCATCACTGTAAGTCTATTGATTTGCATTCCCTAAATAAACAGTTTTACTTCTGTGTTCATTATTGCTTAAGTTTCCAAAGGTTCTGGAATAAATTACATTAACTGTTCAGTCTGGTTTTTCATGTTTTTTCCACTCCAAAATAGATTAATATTTTGAAAACCTTTTTTTCTACTCTTTCAAAAGCTTCTGCTTCATTTTTTTCTTGTCTGCTCATTTTCTCTCTCACCTTTTTGGCCGTATTACCTTTACACTTGTCAAAAATTGTATTTGTAGAGAAAGTTTGCATAATCACTTAATATTTGCAGTGGTTTCTATAATTTGTCAATCTTCTACAATGGTGTGCATTAAAGTTAGTTATGTTGGTTTTAAATGGCTTTAGAATATAATTCTTTCCTATTTTTTAATTCATTCAAAGATGGGCATTTTTCAGAATTGTAGGTCATCTGAGTATTCTGTTGCTTTTTAGGTAAGCAACAGTGTGCCATGTCAATTTTTACACCTGTACTAAAAAGTCTCTCAACAGGTATAAATTAAATTTCTCAACTAAACACACTCTGTTAATATATCAGTTTGCACCTCAATTTTACTATATAGGCATGTGTGCAGAAATTGAAATAATGTATTCTCGATAGGATAGTTTTAGAATTCACAATGCTTTCCCTCTACTTATTTTACAATGAGCCGTGCGTCATTGAATTTTGATAATAAAGTAGCATAACTCAAAAAAAGTATAAAAACAAGAAAAATATGTTTTTGTACGCTGAAAGTCCACCTACCTGAATATCTCACACACACACACACACACACACACACAAACACACACACACACACACACACACACACACACACACACACACACACACACACACACACACACACACACACACATACTCTAATGCTACAGTCATTCTACAGTAAGGAAAATTAATTAATACATTTTATTTTTATTTATTTTACATTTGTTGATTATGTCTGAGTAATTTATTTATTTTATTTTTATTTATTTATTTTATTTTATATTTGTTGATTGAGTATGTCTGACTGAGCTGAAGAGCCTTTTTTCAGTGGAGACCCAGGGAGAAAAGCTCCATAAATTTGTACATTTAACATATGACAAAAGCAATTAAGCACAAGTAATAATACATCATTCAAAGAATACACAAAGTAGAGTTTAGTAATATGTCTTACGAGAAATAGATATATTAGCTTAGGACATTACTTAATGGATTAGAACTCATATTGGAAACTGCAGATTTGGCAGGGTATGTAAAATTGAGTGTTACTCAAAGATTTAAGCAGATTAGGTTAAGAAGGCAGTTGAGGGATTAGGTAGGGAAAGGATATATTGTGCTTGTGTCTAGCAGGAGGTAGATTGTAGTTTAGGTGGGAGGAATTATTTGGGAGGGTGGTGAGTTCAATGCCCAGTCCAGTGACATTTACTTTTTGGTGGCTGTCCTAAATTGTCTGGGATGCATGAGGGTCCTTATATCAAGAAGGAGTTTATTCCAAACAATGGAGGGATGGTAGCTGTATATATTACATCCAGATTTGGTCTTGGGTTTATAGATATGTAATAGGTCTTGGGTAGAGCTCCGGAGAGGTCTAGTAGGAGAATAGTGGAAGATGAAGCAGGATACGGCTGGACAGTATGAAGGATGGAATAGGATAGAGTGGATGATCTATAGCTGGGAGAGAAGTAGGTGGGGTAATTTGAGCCAGTTTAGGTGTTTTAGAGAGGCAGTGATGGAATTTGTAGGTTTGTTGGGCAGCAAATCTAGCTACCTTGTTGCAAGTAGACTCTAGTTTAGTCAGAGGACAGGAGTTGAGATTAGTGAGAATTTGGGAGATGTACATTAGGTTGGGTGGGTGGTAAGCATGAGAGAGAGAGTAATCATAGCTTCAGCTGTGAGAAACTTTTTTGTTTCTGTACAGGAGCATTATTTTCTGTTGGGTTTTTCGGATACAATTATTTACATGCAAGTCAAATTTTTTAGTCGGTCATCAATGGTAACGCTGAGGAGTTTTGTGCTAGATTCCACTTTGATGGGGGTGCTATTGAGAAACATTATGGAGAAGATAGATTTGATATGGCTAACATTGTCATAAATTGCACTAAAGCCACTCAGTGGAGAATGTTTTAAAGAAGTGTACAATAGCATCTTTAAAAGTTTACTTACTATTGCCCATTGATATTATAACTGTGATTGAAAAATTACAGGTCAGCTTTGCATATATTCTTTTTCATTATACTAACCCTATGTCAAAAACAATGAAAAAAAAGTGAATGCTATAACACAAACAAAAATCCAAGTAAATAAATAATGACAAAACATCACAAACAATTATTTTCGCTTTAGATGTAAACCTAAAAATAGACAGATAAAAAGACTGATAATTTCAGACAATTATTTCAAAAACACAAATGTGGTATCAATTAAAAAAAGTTGTGCAACAAAACTTTATTACAAAATTCAGTTATTCATTCTTAAGAAGAAAAATATACATGATCTGATGTATTACAACAGCAGAGGCCGAACTCCAAAAGCTATTTCTGGACAACACAGCATGCAGAAGGAAGGCATCAGCATACCAGAAGACATGCTGCAAGCAGTATAAGTACCTATCTACTCAGCATAGGATAAGTATGGGTTCTGTGCATCACCATGGGATTTCAAAATGCATTGTGTGCGGCCAACATTCAGCACTGGACCACTGTAGCCAAGGTACACTGCCAGTTGAGACTATACTGGTGTGTGCGCCATGCCTTAAGTGTACACAATTAAAAGTGGTGATGGCCAGGTATGCTGTCATCATACTTATAAGTAGTGGGTGTAGGTAGCAACATAAATGCTGGTATGACAATACCTGTTCAACTGTGCACTGGGGGTATGTGTATCATAACCAACAGAACCTAACTGTGGGAGATTGTATGATAACACTGAGATGCTGCACATGCCATAGGAATATGTAATCATTTTGGACAGCATAATCTATGTATGTGTGAATTACCTGATATGTATCTTCCTGGACTATATGAAGAGAGACATTATGGAGTTTTCAGACTATGTGTCTCGGGGTAATATGAGCCTAGTATTTAAGCAGCATATATCTGTCACTGAGGATGATGCCACAATATGAAAAAAAAAAAGAATTGATTTCAAAACGGTCTGTCTTTCAGGGATCATTCTAATGGGATCCAATATTTGTCAGGACAGAGTTAAAATACCACTATGCCTTGTCATGGTTGGTCTAAACCTCTCCTACGTAGGCTTTTGAATACTGGGCAAAACTGTATTCAACCCCTTAGCACCGTTTTAAGCAATTCCAAATTGACAAAACTAGTGACATATCAAAATGAACTCAACTGAACTTCTAGGTGTTACTGCTCAATCCCAGGAGCATAAACAAAAACTATACTCACTACAAGCCCTCCTCACACTTGAAAATGTAGACATCTGTGCAGTTACTCAGACATGCTGTAAAGCAGCAGAGAGTATCCCAGCAGTGCAAGGTTTCAATGAATTCCACACTTTTAGACCAGTAGCTGCACAGACAAGGTCTAAAAGAGGATGCAACTCCATATACAGCAATAAAAAGCATACCTGTAGGGTGGTCAACCAGGATAGCACATGAGCTCCTTCTGTATCATAGCCTAGCCAGCTATAGGTCACACTCCATGTTCCAAGAAGCTCACAATCCATATTTGGACCTACTGGATACACTTATCTTTCAATCTAACACACTACTCATGAGAGACTTTAATTACCCACTATACACTAGGAATCCTACATGGCCTAAAATCTACACGTGCAGAGATTCTTGGAAATTGTAAATACAACCCCCCCCCTTGACCAAATTGTGAATATGTCCTCTAAAGGCTCCAACAGAGTTGACCTCATGCTTACAAACATGGAAGAACACTGCCCCCCCCCCCCAATATCTCATCCTTCCTGGTAAGGTCCAACCATAAAGCTGTCGCCCTTGAAATCAAAATAAACTCTATAATCTCATTAAAACCAGAAACAGTTAGGATGAATTTTCAAAATTCCTTGCCCCTCCAAACCCAAAAAAAACACAGCAGGCTGGGGTGAATTGCTCCGAGAAACTTTGTAAAACTATGTCAATGACTACATAGAAGCCGCTGTATGTACCAGATGTAATCCCAGGACTAGTCATACAGACAAACCAACCTGGTGGCATCCCAAATTAAACAGGATATACAACATAAGGAAAATTATATGGCAAAAATCAAGAAGGGTAATTCCCTTAAAGGCAGAAACTCTCTCATAAAAGTAAATAAGCAACTAAGAAGTCTAAATAGATTAAGCAAAGCCAACTTAGGTTAAGATAGCCTCCCAGGTAAAATATATCCATAAGGGCTTCTACAGCCATGTCATAAACCCCAAAGGCAGTGCAAAGCAATTTGCTGAACTGGTGGTTAATGGTGCTACATTCACTGAGCCTTGCGATACAGTGAACTTGTTAGTGGATAAATTCAGTTCCAACTTTACTCCCTTCTCACCCCAACATTACCCTAAAAAATACCATCAAACATAACCTCTCTATCTATAGCTAGTGAGTATGTACTGACTGCACTCACTAAAGCCAAAAACACAATCTCAAAGGGCACCAATAACATCCAAGGATGCCTCCTGAATAGTGTAAAATATGACTTATCAGGATCCCTATAGTCATTATTTAACTATAGTCTTAAAACAGACTTTGTGACACATGAATGGAGGACTGCAAGTCATCTCTCTTCATAAGGGAAGCCTTTCAACAGATCCTGGAAACTACAGACCCAGTAGCCTGACTAGTTTTATTGTAAAACCATGGAAATAATTATCATGGAAATTATCAACAAGGACATAAGAGACCTCCAGAGATTGGATCCATCCCAGTTTGGTTTTGTCAAAGAAAGGTCATGCTTACTGAATCTGATGGACTTATTTGAAAAAGTCACTAAGGCAATTGATGAGGGGAAAATGGCACATACTGCCAGCCTAGATTTGGCTAAAGCATTTGATACAATACCCCACACAGGCTTTGTCAACAAACATAGTGAGTTAGGTATAAATCCCTTTATAACACTCTGGATAGCTAGCTGACTCACTGATAGGATCCAGGAGGTTAGAATCAGTAAGATCACCTCGACAAAGAGGCTGGTCACTAGTGGAGTCCCTCAGGGCTTTGTGGTTTGCCCACTCCTCTTTGGCATCTACTTATTGGATGTCAAAGCATTCTGGTACCTTTTCAGAATTTGGCCAACCCAGGTATTTATGTCATCAATGAAACACCCCTAAAAGTTGATTCAATGGTCAGGCATCTGGGAACTCATGTAGATAGCAACTTAGCCATTGACCAGCATGTGTCTGAGGTAGTAAGCAAATCCTTCTATGTTGTTCAACTTATAAGCAAAGATATGGCATCTAGGTCCAGAAAGATCAGAATACCACTGTACTTGGCCCTCATCAGACCTGTCATAGAGTATAATGCCCACTTTGGTATGTATCTGACCAGACATATGCAGCAACTGGAACATCCACAGAGGTTCCTTACAAATAGAATACAGGGAGTAAACACAATGTCCTACACTGACTGCCTCCAAGCCCTGTCTCTTTACTCAGTGTCATACAGATGTCTGAGAGGTGATCTTTGCCTGGCATGCAAGGCATCCCTGGACCCTGTTTTGATGAACCTTTTGTACATCTGCAAAACAAACAGCATCAGAACTACTAGATTAAAATATCTAAATTTTGCTTGCAGCATAAATAGCATGAGTTGGAGAGACAGATATGTTCCTCAGAGAATTCACCAATCTCTGGAACAGACTCATCATCTGTGTTAAGCAGAGTTCCTCCCTGTCCTTGTTTATGTACAACTTGGACCAATGGATGGGTAATCAGAAATTCACCTCTTGTGTGGCTCTTATTCCTCTGATGGACACAGGCAGTCAGTAAATCACCACCTGCATAAATCAAAATTGTGAGTCACATTTCAGTTGCACATCTAGACTTATAAGGGCCCTAGTGGTCATTAACTTAGTATACACCTATGAACCTATGAACATATGAATCTATAGCAGGCAGCAACTGGAATACTAACAAGAGGGTAATGCATGCTAACAAAGACACATACCTGAAAAAGTACATACAAGTATTATGGGGCATGCTTGCCCCACCCTGTCATATATAACACAGTTGTATAATGCACAAGTGGGTGCAACAATATAAGTCATTCAGATGCACAAGTACATGCAATACAGCAAAGCACCAAAGACAGGTATGACAAAAGAGTCATGAAACACTCAGCAGTAAAGTGAGCAAGTCACCATATGTACAGATGTGTATGAGTAAGCAGGTCTGTGTGCATGCATGGAAAGATATACATGAGCATTACACTTCATCAAGAATTTAACAAAGGTTAGAATGGAAATGCATGTGCACATTGTACTCAGTGGAGGCAGTTGTAGTACCATAAGAAAATTCCATCTGTTTTACCAATAGGCAATCTGGAGTATACCAGTGTATGCAAGAATGACAGACAAAAATGGAATGTTGAAAGTAAAAAATCAGTGTTTTAGCTGTGAGATTGAATACTGATTAGTTCAATATATGGCTGAGGTATGTCAGTTTGGAAGAACAGGTAAAAATAGAAGCATGGTTGATATCAAGTTCATCAGTAAAGATGGCAATGCTTTACAAATAACAAAACCAGGACACACATGTGCACCATGATACAACATATAGGCAGTCTATCATCTCAGCTACATGACTAGAGAAAGCCTCTGTCATTATAAATGTCATACACAACTAACATGTATAGTAGGCAATGGACAGCACAGTGGACATCACGGGCATAGGTTCAGGGTGACACAACAGGACACACACACAATGGGGTAACTGTAGGTGTTACATCAATGTGGTTGAGGGCACCCATGCTGATGGCTTACACTGTTGTATTATCTGCCCTCGCCATGTCTAGAAACACTATGCCATGGTGCTGCACCAATGAGCTGGACATGGTGACCTTTACAGGTTGGGGCAGAGTGCGGGCATGAGTAGTAATACAAATTGTATGTTGGGGAATGACTGCCAGGTTCTAGACATAGCTAGCATCAGCAGATGTGCATGTACAGACATTGGTAGATGAGGGCCATGTGTTGTTCTTGTGAGAGGTGGTTTGCCTCTCCCCACTGGATGTAATCTGCTCATGAGTGTCAGGGCAGTTAACACCTGGTCTGTAGTATGACACTGCACCAGCCCTGCTGTAACAAGGCTTTCAACAGAGCACAGTTAGTTGTATTACTGAGAAAAATGTTGGCTCTGTAAAGCATCCCTAGTTTTTGATGAGTGTTTCTTATGCAATTTTGTATACGCAGGTCAAATGTAAGATCATTATCCACTATCATCCTTAATAATTTGCTATGAGAAGTCATTTTAATGCTTGTATTATTGAGAGAGAAGACAGGGATTTAAGGAATAAAAGTAGTAGTTTTGTCTTTTTTGGGTTGAGCATGAGTTGTGAATTATGAAGCCATGTTTCAGTGACTGCTTAAGATTTCTGAATAATTTTTTGGAGGTGCACCATGTTGTCAGATGTGCAAATGAGGGTAGTATCATCTGTGTATTGCATTAGGGTGGCCTGTTGTGTGTATGTACAGAGGATGTTGGTGATACTGATAAAAATATTAAAGAGGAATGGACCATGGATAGAGCCTTGTGGTACACTGGGGTGACTGGGAGGTAAATAGAGCATGGAGTGCCATTTTTCTGACTGATACCTATTGAACAGGTAGATGTTGAAAGAAGGGTAGCCCAGGAGAGAGCTAGTAAGGACATTTGAAGTAGAAGTTTGCTGTAACAAACTGTATTGAAGTCTTTAGACAAGCTTAGAAATAAGGAAGAAACTAGTTTCTTATTATCTCTAGCTTTATTTGCATTATCTATATAGGTTAGAAGGACAGTACTAGTACTATGGAAAAGATGGAAGATATCTTGTGTAGGGGTATGAGTTTTTCCTGTAGGAGATAGTCTAGCAATTGTTTTTGAATATATTTTTCAAATAGTTTGGTGAGGAGAGATAAAAATTGCTATAGATCTATAGTTATTAATGTCTGTTGAATTTCTTCCTTTGTGGAGAGGGCTAATGTGCGACATTTTTTCCATGGAGAAAGAACATGGGATTCCTAGAATAAGTTATTTATAAAGATTGAGACAGGATAGACATTGCTATTGGCTGCTATTTTAATGTACTCACTTGGATGACCATCAGCTGAAGAAGAGGATAGTTTAAGTTCATTTAACAGTAGTTTTATATGGGATGTGAGCACAGGTTTGAAGATGAAAGTGGATGTGGTGGCTGTTGGGCAGAGTTGGGATTAGATGTTGGGGAATCCTTGGTTAGAGATTCTATACTACCTAAAAAATAAGAGCTAAACTGTATCACCGTTTTGAGTGGTGAGTTATCGGGAGAGGGGGTTGGGTTGAATTTTTGGCTGGGATGTACTATTTCTTTAATGGATGCCCAAATGTTTTAGGGTTGTGTTTAGCATTATTCTGAAAGTTATTATAGTATTGGTTTTTTTTGTCTTCATTTATTTGCTTTTTAGTACAATTGCAAAGCATTTCGAAATCTTCAAGATATTGAAGCGTTTGTATTTCTGCCATTCTTTCCATGCTTTTTCTCTATCCTGCATTAGCATTCTACTCTTTGTGGATAGCCAAATTGCATAATTTGGTTTCAGTCTCTCCTTCTAGGAGGTGCAAGGCTATTTAAGATATTTAGAAAAGTTGTATTGAACTAATTTACATCATCATCAAAGGGGAGGACCTTTTGGAAGCTCCAGTTAACAGATGATAGTGTAGTAATGAACATTGATGTGTTAAATTTGGAAAGGTTGTGTGTTGTTTTATAAATATGCTGTTTAACTAGATGTGTGAGTCTGGTCATATAGATTTTAGGATGATCACTGGGACAGTCTATCAGTGTACTCATGATGGTGCATTTGCTAGGGTATGATACTAAGATCCAGTCTAAAAGGGAGTTTGATACCTTGCTATAATGTGTGCGACTATTAATTAGTTATATGAGATCACATAAATTCATGCTGGATATAGGGGAGTTAGTATGTTATAGTTCATGTTCAACCAATTGACATTCACATCACTGAGTAGTATTTTTTCTTGCGGAAATGTTGTGGATATCCAATCTATATCTTCCTGTGTAGCTGTATTGTCTCCAGGAGGGATGCAAAGGACAGTAATACAGCTTTGTTTATAATCATTCCTTGTCCAGTGTAGCTGTATTGTCTCCAGGAGGGATGCAAAGGACAGTAATACAGCTTTGTTTATAATCATTCCTTTTGAGGAAAGCAATAAGAAGCTCTGCTGAACTTCTTCTTCTCCTTTTCCCATTCAGGGTCATCGCAGTTTAACAACAGTCCACAGAAAGATTGGCAGTGAAGTTTTACACTGTCAAGTTGCCAGCCCAGTGCCCAACCCACGGCACCCAGCCTTCCACAGAAGCCACACACATGCTCACACCTAGGGCCAGTTTAGAGTGTCCAATCCACCAGCAGCATGTCTTTGGGATGTGGGAGGAAACCAGAACACCTGGAGAAAACCAGCGTGACCACAAGGAGGACATGCACACTCTGCACAGAAGGCACCCCAGCCAAGAATTTAATCGGAGAACCTCTTGCTATGATGTGGCAATGTTAAGCACTGCACCACCCCAGGAAGAAGCTCTGCTGAACTGAATTTTGGTATTGGTTTGCTATAAGGGGAAACGTGGTAAGTGTTGGGAAATATTAAAGCAATAACACCACCCTTCCTCTTTATACAGTCATTACAGATGATATTATAGTCAGAAGATGCAACTTCAGAGTAATTTAAGCAGGGTTTAAGCCAGGTTTCAGTTACAAAAAGAATGACAGGCTCATGTTTGATAATCCAGGCATGTAGTTAAGCAGATACAACATGATACAAGTCATATACATTTACAAAGAATGACTAAGGCAGGATATGTGCAAAAAAGTCTGACAATTCACTAAGTAGTTAGAACAGCAATGGAGATATCAGCTTACCTGGATTGTGTGGCCGAAGGTGGCACATTACTTTTAAAGAAGAGCAAAAGTCTTTATTAGTCATGCAGGCATACCATCTATTCCTTCCTCTGTCGCCACCTCTTGTGGTGAGATCTGCAATGTCACTGTGGAGTACAATCTTACACATATACAATAAGTCAGTAGGAAGCATGCAGACATAATCAGGATGCATATAAACTAATGCATATAGTTCAGTCTTAACAGAGAGACACATACCCAAAGTCTGATGTTGGCGGTTGGTATGTGACGGCCCTCTGCAAGTGAACAGAACAGCACATTGCTACACACAGTGCTCACATTCACAGCTAATGGACTGAAAACATATATAGAAACAGTCTAATCAGCTCTATTACTGTCTGGAGAACCCTATTTCAGAGCATCATTAAATAGCTTTAATAGTGAAACATTAAAAACAAATGAGTAAAGAGCACTCTTAGCATCGGGTAGTGACAGGTCAGCTGATATACACAGCACCATCTGAGTGCAGAGATACATACCTGAAGGCCAGTGTTGGTGGCTGGTATGTGACGGCCCTGTGAAGATGAATAGAACAGCAGCACACATTATGCTCACAGTGTCACCTAATCAGTGTTTAATAATCAGCATATACAAACAATCTTACTGGGTCTTCACTCAGATGAGTTGTGATGCCATTCTTGATGCTGAGTTTAAACTAAATATGAACAGAGAATACATATATGAAAGCATGTCCATTAAACTCACATGCATTATGCTGTCCTGTATGTGAACAGTGCACAGACTACTATGTCTTGGGATACCAGACTCTATTCCTATCCCATTAATACGATGGTTCTGTCAGGTGGTATGGTGTTATGCCAGGAATATGGTCATTTCATCTACTGGAGGTAGAGGCAGCCCACCACTGGTATCATTCCTCTCTCCCTCATATTGGTGGAGTTTGTGGGCAGCATGGGAGATCATGTCAGAGCAGTGGCAATGGCAGGCATCCTGAGATCAGTTATGCCAATCAGCAGCAGTGACCATGTGGGTGATATCCACAATGTATCAACCATCCTTCCTAGTAAATTCCTGACATGTTGCTGCACAGCCTCTAGTAAGATTTCATACTCCTTATGGGAAAAAAATTGTCTTGTCTGTTCCTACCAGCAGGAGCGGCCTTAGGTCAACTGGTGCCCTAGGCAAAAGGACTCCACGGTGCCCCCACCACACCACTCAGTGGCCCCATCCTGGTCTACCTACCCCAAATAAATACTGGAAAAGCACCCCTGCTAGACCAGCGCCCTAGGCGGCCGCCTAGTTGGCCTATGCCTAAGGCCGGCTATGCCTACCAGATATGTGCCAAAGTAAAACTTGTACATATCAAGATGCATACATGTAGGGCACCTATTTTCAAATCTGCATTGGTAGTATGGGATTGTTTAATGTTCCACATATGCATTCTACTGCAATGCAAAGAATATACGCCAATGTTTTACATACATAGCCATCACTTACAGATAATCATAGTAATCACACATGAAAATTAGTGTGTGCTGCATGTAAAAGCATAGGTGCTACACACACTCCCCAGTCTACAACATAGGGTATGTTATACATTCAGAGCTGGGTTTTGAATCCAGGTCTGTAAGACTATTCACACTCTTTTATTATCCATGGTCCCACTGCACCACCACTTCAGCAAAAGTGCCTCTTTGTGTATTCACACCCACATTCATCTACAATGGCCAATATCCCTACCAAGTCACCTGCACAGATTAGACACATGGAACAGACATCAATACAGACCTGCAGAACTGTGCAGTTTGTTGGGCATATATAAGTGCATCTTAAAAGAAGTTGATGAAAATAAGTAGAAGACACAGACACAACACACACACACACACACACACACACACACACACACACACATACATATATATATATATATATATATATATATATATATATATATATATATATAGGGGTCTACTTTGGAAGCTCGAAGTTTCAAAGCTTCGAACTTCATATAGTCAAACCGCATAAATGGAGATCACTGTACAAAGTGAAATGGGAAATTTGCCATTCTCTTCACTGTAGTGCAATCTCATGAGTTGGTATATTTAATTAGCAGTGGGTGCAAGGGGGCATCCCCCCCCTGCATAAACGTAAAAAAAAAATATTTTTCTTTTTTTTATTGAAGTTCTGATCTTTCAAAACATCGATGTTATGGTCTCAACCATATGAAGTTCGAAGATTTGAAAGTTAAAGCTTTGAAATTAGATCCATATATCTGCATCTTAGATGTGATGATGCAATGTGACCACAATCCTTGCAATCCCATTGAATGGTATGGGACCTTCCGATATAAGACTCAGGATTAGTGAATATCCACAAACCTTACTTTTTAAGTACAATCTGTGGCCATTGCCGCAACCCGTCATTATCCACAAAAAATATTATGGACTAACAGTCAGAACTGTCCTTATCTGCAGTTGAATAAGGCATGACTGAAATGTGTCCATACACCTGCATATGGTAGGAAGCCAATCTGTGCCCTTTATCTAGCTACATGTTCATGTACTGAAGACATCTAGATGTAAACTGTGTAATATGACTAATGGTAAACATAGGACAATCTGACCATCCCGAAACAATTATGGGCTCAATTTATGAATTTAGAAAGACAAGCAGCTGACCCAATGAAAGCTTGCCTTATGGGTTATGTAAAGTCAGGTAAGTAAACTTAAGAATATATGGGTACCTCAGTACATAGACTTAGCTATTAAGTACTATTTGTGCCATACAAAATGAATGAGCTTCATTAGCACAGAAATTCTATGGATTTTCATCCCCTAATGTACACAAAAGTTCTCAAATCTTGGTGCATTAACCAGTAGCTTATCATAAGTATACAGTACTCAGCAAAAATGCTCAACTGTTGCCAGTGCATGAGTACATGTAGAATACATGCCCAATGCCTACCAATAGGCTGCTACCAACTTCAGTGCACCAATTTTAAAAAGTGATAATGATTTATATATAGATCAGTCCCTTGCTACCTGAAAAGTGAATAACTCTTCAGTGAGCAATTTTTAAAGGCATTCTTCTACTTATTTTCATCAACTTCTTTTAAGATGTAAACAGAGGAGACTGCTGTGATGTAGATGGTGGCTGTGTATGTCCAACTCGAGGTGAGGATGCAGGTACACCAGATGAGTGTTGCCCAGATTGATGTGTGGAATTAGATTGACAGGAAGCTTCTTGAATAGGATGGAATCTTCAGGACTGGTGTGAAGGTCTACCAGCATTACAAAGACCTCCATCATAGGGAACAGGATCAATGGCTGGAGAAGATTGCTGAGCTTCACCAACAGCCTCCTGAGCCATAAAGTTAAGTGATATATTTCTGATACACCACACCATAATTTCTTTTCTCTACATTTTTCAGTTATTAAACTGATACTTTGCAGTAATAATTTGTGCTTCCTAATTATTCCTTGTATGTTCAGGCAAATGTAATGATGTATACAGAGATAGTGGATTGGATAGCACACAGATTTATGATGATCTGGCTGTACTTGTAGTAATAATAATTCTTCAGCTGTGTTGCCGTCATTAATTATGTCATACTGTGGAATTATATGTAATGTGAAAGAAGAATCCCCAGACAGTCACAATAGAAATAGGAGGAATGCATCTCACAAAAAAGAATTTACAGTCATATTTAGATATGTTACTGATACATGTAACTCTGTATTAATTATAGAAGGAGTCAGTTGTGGGCACACTGCAAGTGCTGTGAAGAGCACTTCTGGCTGACATCAAATATTGAAGCAATAATCATACTTTTACTGGAATGGGGTCCATTCCCATCATGACATTAGAAACCCAAAATACTTGGAGAACTTAAACTGACAGAATATGCTTAAGTAGTACACCTTTAGTGGACAGATACATACACATAAAAATGTAGTATAGCAGCAGAGGTAACAGCATAACTACAGCCAATCTTTGTACCTTTGATTGGTGGGTGTATATGTGTTTTATTGTCACATCAGTTTTTTTTTATTCTGTTACTGTCTAATGACCTTCTTTTATTATGTCACCTATTTATGAACTTACAGCAATCAAACAACCCCCTTCCTGAAGTTTACCTCGTTCCATAGCTATACTTCAACCACTTTCTTAGATATGCAGATTTCCAAGGACACCAACAATAACAGAATCACCACTGATCTATTCAGAAAACCAACAAAGGTTAGCTTATTACTCCACAGTAAAAGTCTACATCCTACAAAAAACAAGTATAATGTAGTGAAATCCCAAGGCTATAGATTAGCTAGAATTACCACAGAGATGGAACCATTTTTGAGAAACCTGAACAACTTAGAGAATGATTTTCTAGTGAGAGGCTATGAAAGTCAGATGTTAAAAAACATCCTGGAACCCATTATAGAACTGAAAAGGACTGAAGCACCTTCACTCAACCTCCCCAGTAGAAAAATGTTAAGTAATTCCACAGAAAATAACAAATCCAAAAATAGCTGCATCCTGACCTACACTTTGGATTATCACAGTATCAAAAATGTTATTGAAGAAAATTGGGACATTGTCACAGGAAACCCTTTTCTGATTAACATCTTAGGTGAAGCCCCATCATTTGTTTATAGGAAGGCCAGGAACATTAGAAGTTTTGTTGAATTTAAACCTAGACCATATGAGAAAAGCACTAAAAATGTGAAACTAATTGTACATTTTGTATGTTTATATAGCAAGCCAATAGTTTTTATTGCCCTTATTTAAAGAAAATCATTAAAACCAGTGCAGGGGGTGACTGTAACACTACAAAAGTAATTTACAGGGCACAGTGCAATGAATGTGATGTATTCTATGTGGGCAAGACTGTAAATAAACTCAAGCATAGGATTTCATGTCATCTGTCAGAAATCCGCTCTGGATTTAAAAATAATGCACTAGCCAAACACCTTTCTCTTCATAAAAGACACATAGGTTTTAAGTTCCAGATCCTGGATCGTATAGACATGGATGATCTTGAAGGAGACATCCTGAATATTCTGGAGAAACATGAACTCATGTGGCAATTAAAGCTAAACTCTTTTAGGAAGCCTGGATTAAGCTACTACTGTTCAATTAAAAGTGCACTGGAACTTAGACAATTGCCACATTGTTTACATGACTAATTTTATTTTATTTTATTTTATTCTACCTAGCGATATGTAGATTGGAAATCTTCCATACAGAGAAGTTTCTTACACTGTTTTGTTTTTGGACCCACTACACTTGTTTAGTGGGTTGTTTTGAGACTTCGGGGATACCACCGAGATTATTACAGCAGTTTTGCAGAATCACTGTATTGAATTGATGTGTGCTTTAAGCATCAGCATCTAAGCATGCCAGTTTTGGGGAAAGGCTGGTAATGACGTTGGACAAATATATGTACTGTAATATTTTGCAGACGAGCCCTTTTATTCATTGAGTCTGCACTTTCTGCAGTCCTCTGCTGATTTTTTTGAAAACAGAACTCTGAATGGTTCTTTTTGGTCGTTACCTGCAAATACAACTGTTTTGTTTTTAGCCCTCTTATCTGTAATGTAACATAATGTATATTTTACTGGTAGCATTTTGTATCGGTAGGTCTGTTGAATTATTTCCATAGGTGCCTAATAGCTATCCACACTGTTTTGTCAAAATATTGAAGTAAGTGCATTACAGTTTTAACCTTACTATTCATAATCTCACCTGTTTTATTCCTGTTGACTATTCTGCCATACTAACCCCCCTCGAACTGCAACTTTTTCTCCCTTCCCCTCTTTACACTATTCTCTCCCTCACCCTCCCTTATCTCTTCTCTGTCTTTTAACGTACCATTCTAATTAATCTTTCATCTTTTATTTTTATCAGGTTACAATCTTTCCTGTCTTTACCCCTCGTCTGCCAAAATGTTTAAGACACCTTGAGGAATCCACTTATTTGGGATGTTCTTACCTGCATTCTAGAGTGCAACACTGTCTTTTGCAGCCAAGAATACAAGCTGCATGCCAAGAACTGCTTTATCCATCTGCACAATTTATGTATATATGGCTCTGTTCAAATAATATTCTATCAGCAAATTTTCCCTAGTGTTGAAGCTAATGGCTCCCTGTACATCACCATTGCTCGGGCCTTATCCCCCCTTTCCTTTTTGCTTCTAAGTTCTGGTTTTCCTGCCTACAGGTGCCTTCCTTGTCCCATACCTGTTATTTTGGGATCATATAGGGATCTCTTTCACTAAGCCATTTATCAATGCAGTTCTCTAATTCATCCTAACACTTTTTACTGCCCTTTTACTCTCCAGCTCTCCCTCAACTCTATCCTTCATCCTGCTACTCCTTTGCATTAAAGCTTCCTGGCTTTCTATCCTGTAGAAAACTTTCTGCTATGCTCACCACTCATCCACACTTCCCTAACGCTCTCTTGTAACACTATATTCTACTCTACTTACCTGTCTTACTAATTGGTTCAGAGCAAGTTTTGCTTGATGTGGGCCAGCTGCTCTGTTCACCCTCACTTTGCTTGGACTCAGTCCACTCCCCTACTGTACCCTCATTCCCACCCACCCCTGCATCAATTACAGTTATTCTCACCATAACTCGTCCCACACCCCATCATCCAATAAGAATTAACTCCCCTCCTATTCAATCATCCAGTAACAACCCACACCCCGTCACTCCATCATCCAACAGGAAAACATTCTCCCATTCAATACTACCTCAAAAACAAGCTAGTATTCTTACACTACTCTACTTATCATACCTGCTATTGTTACTTTTTCTCTAATACATCCAAACTATGACTAACAAACTGTAGCTCACAATATCCCTTCATCTCACCCAACATGATACCCATCCATACAACTATCTCTCTTCTATGCTCCCCTTAGCCTCTTACTGTGCATCTTATTTCAATTAACATCCCTACATACAGCTCTTACACCTGAAACAAACCACCTATAACTACAATACAATCCTCATTTCCCTCTAGCTATTCAGAAATATCCCATAGCCTGTACACAGGTGACATACGTTTACAAACCAAACTAAAACCACTTCCCCTTAAAAACATACGTATGACTATATCTCTAGCCACCTCAAAATAAACCTCCCACCTTTCTTTACCTTTACAAGCAATCTAACATATTCCTAAGTAGAGACATCCTCCCAAATCCAGGTCCCATCATTCTAAATTCTAATCACCCTAGTCCACATAAATCACCAAATTTCACTAAATCAATCTCCAAAGTATCAGAAATAAAATACCAGAATTCCATCCCTGGATATCCATGATTAAACCAGATATATTAGTTGAAACTGAAACTTGGCTGAAACTCTACATAAAGGATTCAGAACTTCTCCCTTCATGGTATGTCTGTCTAAGGTCCGACAGTCCCCAAAGAAGGATAATGCATTGATATATTCTTTTGTAACACTTTCACCATTGTCCCATTTTCCATCTCCATCTCTCAGCTGTCTACAGTCGAGATTCTTATATCACTTCTCAAACTGAGCAACTCTTAGTATCTCTGCATCATAAGCCTATATATCCCCCCAGGAAACAACATCCCCCTTCTGGAAGATATTCTTACCTGGATATCAAACAATATCAATATAAGACAATTATCCTAGGTGATGCAAACATAAATTGGCTAGATTTCTCCAGTCACTCCCCATCATCTAATATTAACATCTTCAACTTTACACAGCTAATAACAGATACAACTAGACCTAATAGAAATAAAGACAGTGACTCTGTTCTTCACTGGATATTAGTCTCTGACCCAAACAACATTTCTGTAGCAGGCACACTTCCTTAGAGCCTTAGTGACCACCTACCCATCTATATAGTACATAAAACTAACTCAATACCTTCCCAACATCATTACAAACAAACTAGAAATCTAAGCAACTTCAATCTTACATTCCTTAAATCAACCCTGAGAAGCATCAATTGGAATACTTTAAATGTCTTGCCCTTTGATGAGGCTGTGGAGTTCTTTAACTCCACATTCCTCAGCATCTTAAAAAAACTAACCCCAGTAAAACACAAAAGAGTAAAAACTAGCATGCTGTATGGCTCTCCAGAACCACCAAGCAAATCATGATTGCCAGAGACAAAATATGGAAAAATGCCAAAAGTACAAGAATCCTACTGATCTCCTACAATTTAGACAGCTCCACAATAAAGCAAAGTGCCTAGTCATTAATTAGAGCAAAGAATATTATCTAATCCTCCAAAAACATCACAAATCAAATCCAGCGAAATCCTTTAACTCCATCTCAACTCTAATTAACCCTAGCACCAAAAACAACCCTTGCCCATTCCCAGAGAAAACACCCAGTGAAATGGCCACCATCTTCAATTCACACTTTATCGACACAATAGATAAACTCACCTGTACCTTTCCCAAAGTAACTCTAACACTAACTCTCATTCAGTAACTCCTCCTCTACATGATCTCTCAACCCCCTCCCCACCCATATTTTCTTTCTCCCCATACCCATCACTATGATAACTAAATATCTCCTAAAACTAAAACCTGAGTCCTGTGCCCCTAATAACTTACCCCCAGAGTACCTCTAAATGTCAGCTAGAACCATTGCCTATCCTATCAGCATACTTCTCAATAGATCCCTCCAGGAGTCCCATGTTCCCACTATCTGGAAAAAAGCATATATTATTCCTCTCCACAAAGGAGGTAATAATACAGATATCTTTAATTTCTGACCCATTGTTATTATCTTCCCCTCTCTCTAAAATCCTGGAAAATGTATCCATTATGTGTTTCTAAATGATCTACTCCTAAACCAACTCATCTTCCCAACTCAACATGACTTTAGACTAGGTCAGAGCACAACAACCACTCTTATCCCCTTTATGGGCACAGTTAGTAAAGCTTGAAACTCTGGTAAAATCATATCCTCACTCTTTCTCGACCTCTCAAAAGCTTTCAATACAGTCCCCCAGCCTCTACTCCTCAGTAAACTTTCCACTCTAGGTGTCTCCCCACAACTCAAAAATGGTTTGTTAACTTATCTACTAAGAAAAAGACAACAATCAACTAAATGGCTCTACACCTTCTCTCCATTTCCTGATTCTCCTACAGGTGTCCCTCAGGGCTCCATCTTAGGACCTCTTCCTTTCAGTATTTTTATAAATTACTTTCACTCCACTTTTAAAAATGGGTTTGTTGTACAATACAGAGATGATTCAACAATTATCTAATCTGCTAAATCAACAACAGAACTTCTGAAAAAAACTCAGAATGATTTTACTGCTACTGAAATATGGATGGCCAATAATCAGCTAGCCCTAAACCCCAACAAAACCAAACTGTTACTATTTAATCCCAAGCAAAACTGTAAAAAAGTCAGCTTTCACCATTCATTCTCAAAGCAAAACCACTATAGAGATTGTCTCTCACACTAAATTATTAGGCATTATTCTAGATGAAAATCTAACATTTGACATCTATATTCACAATAATAAAAAACAAAAAAAAAAAAATCAAAAACTAGGCACCTTCTGTCAACATAAACACTTTCTTAACTGCTCTACAAAATAAACTCTGGCCTTTACCTTTCTCCTACACTCTCTGTTGTATGGCACTCCCCTCCTTACCAATATCCAGTCCTCCCTAAAAAACAGGCTTGAGTCTGTTACAACAAGGTTGCCAAGTTTGTAACCAGCACAAAATAGTCTTCCCATCACTGCATCTCCCTATAATCACTTAACTGGCTCAAACTTCAACATCACCTGACCTACCAACAGCTAATCAAAGCACACAAAACATTTACAGACACTCAGACTGCCCCTCCATTTCTTCAATTGTTCACCCACTATCAACCAAACAGGCCACTCAGATTTGAAAATCAATTTCTCCTGCAAGTAGACAAGCCAAAACTCCCAACTGGTGACATGCTTTATTCCTTCACTGTTGCCAAGCTATGGAAATCTGTCCCAGCTGCTATCAGAACCTCCAGCATTATTTCCTCCTTCAAAAAAATCTCTACAACCACACATCTCTATCCTTTGGCTATACGTATGTCACAATTCTTATCCATCCATAACCTGATTTCCCCACAACCTAAATAATACTCACCTTAATTGACATCCTCTCCTATTCACCTTCCTTTATCACTCATTATATCACATATAAGTGTATGCCTTACCATCTACCTATCCCTAGCTAACAAGTATTAATTCATTTATACACTGCCCTGCACTACTGTGCTGTCTGATATTCCTAGAGCACATTATAAATAGTTCTACAAGACTGCTTTTAACACAATAGTAGCTTGAAATGTACAAAAATATGTTTACTTAGTTGTATGCATCCTTGAGCTGTATCATTTTGATTTTGTACAATACTTTTAAGTTTTTTTATAATACTCTTTGTATAATACGGTTTGTATCTATTAGAATCTTATGTACTATTATACTATTTTTTGTGGAGCTTTTCTCCCTGGGCCTTTACTGAAAATGGGCTCTTTTGCCCAGTGGACTTTCCCAGTAAACAAATGCCAATAAATAAATAAACTAAATAAATAAATAGCAAAATCATATTCAAGGAAAACTTGTCCAGAAAGTAGTATATGTGCATTACCAATGGGTGTCTGTGGAAAGTATACAAGCTCAATAGAAGTGTCGGTAATACATACAAATCACTAGCTGAAGTCAATTGTGTATGAGCAGTAATCCCAAGAAGTGACAAATATCCTGAAATGATTATGGATATTGTCATAAAAGTGTAAGTGCACATATATGAGCACCCCTTGATTATTTGTGAAAGCTGTCATGATTCACAAAGTTTCTGATAAATAAATTAATTAATTAAGGTAGAAGGCAATCAGAGCCAAACTGCTATAGATAAGAATAGCTAACAATCAATGTGGAACGTGTGTGGGGAAAACAAGTAATGTGCAGGCCCAAGGAAACAAACTGATAAAAAAGCAGATGTGTAGGGTGTGAAGAAGAGAGGAGTATAAGAGGGATGATGGAATAGGAAGGTCAGAGGGAGTGGCAGGGAGACATGGGTATTTTCTTTTTTTGGCTGGAATAGGCTCCTTTTTACATTTTGGAGAATAGAAGGAATGGAAAAAACATGGAAAGAAGAAGAGAAAAGTACAGATAAAAACATGTAACAAAAATCACAAGACATGAAGGACTAAAGTTGGTAATACATGTAATGGATAGGTAAGATACACAGACAGCACATATATGGACTATGCAACATAGGTGAAGGACAAATGACAAACATGGTAGGGATGCATACCAGCCATGGTGCATCTCAAAAATACATATGTTCCACTTTTCAAATTTTGCAAACTGTGTGATAGTCATACTATTTAGAGTATGAGCAATGGTAGGTGTGTGTGTCAGTGAATACTAAATGGGGAGTGCAGTCATCACAGTAAACAATGGACATCAAAAAAAAATCATCCAATAGGCTTTTGGTAGTGCATAGTGTAAACCAAGCAGTGGTGATCACATCTATTGAAGGAAATGCAGACGGATATAAGTGGAGAGCAGACAGAAACCTTCAACACTGCATGCAGCAAGCGAACATCTACGTACAGTGCCATACACATTACTGCAATAATATAGTAATTATGGCTGTGTAATAAACCAATAAGAACAATACACATGACTAACCCAGGATAAATGGGATTTGTATATCAAACTCACTCTATACCAGAGGCAACATAGATGATATACAGGAATGTAGTACAGATGTGTGACATGCACTAGCATCACATAAGCCAAACCTGAAGAATGTTCATCACAAATACCCACACCAATGACATGAAATGCAAAGAACATGGTGATACATATACAATATGAAATAGCATATGAATAATAAAAAGTAAGGAATGCAAGCCTGTGTATATGCAGAAAAGATACAAATATATGGGTAATGCACAGCGCACAAATAATTACATAAACACAAATGGAATCTACTCAATAACCACCACCATATGTGTATATGCAGGAAATATACAAATGTCTGGGTAATACACATAACATAAACAAAGATGGAATGTACTCAGTAGTCACCACCATACCTGTCAACCTCTTAGCACAAGAAATCTGTATAAAGATAAAAATAGGGATACATTTTAACTATTGGTTTTAGAAACTTAGAAAGTTGCTAGAATAAAAGGTGTGTATTTTCTGAAGAATATGAAGTCTGAATCTCAGATGTCTGTCATTATTTACTGACTTCAATCCTCAATGATTTGCCCAAAAAAAATTATGAAGAATAGACCAAAAATATTAGGCAAAAATCTGGACATGCTGTGAAAATCTGGAAGGTTAAGAGGTATGGTTACCACCTTGTGTGTATACATGCCTAGCATGTGTTTTTGATACACAGCATGCCACAATAATATCATATTGTCTCAGTATATCTACACTGCAATGATGACACAGTACAAGAAGGTGTACAGGCACATGTACATATGTTATCTATATGTGAAGCATATAGACTAAAGATATAAGAGTAAAGGGAGATGGACAACATAGGTCCACATTAGTAAGGAAGTACTAGTAAGAGAAAGCTGGCACAGAATAAAGCAGGACAACCATGGCTAATGAGATAAATTGCACATGTGTGACCACAACACAAGATGGAATGCAAGTCCTTGCAAGGTCATTGAACAAATAGCCAAAATCCGACACATGAAGTGAGCATGTGTGATGGCTATAAACATTTCTGTGTACAAATGACACAAACAATACAGTAAATTGCAATAGTTAAACAGCAAATGGTATAGGTACATAACAAAAGTCAATTCAGGTATCACATATATGCTGCCATACTAACATAAGATGACGTGGCACAGTCATAGAAAGTGATATGAATACAGCATATAAATGTGCATAACTGGTCAAAGGATAGTCATAGATATGCAATTATGGCACCCCCATCTATGAGTGAAGGCTACATATATACAATAGATGTACGAGTGACTAATGAGTTTGTGATGTTAGAGGCATCCATTTGTACAGCAATACAAAGCAGGGATGCTGTATTATTCATAATGACCATTAGTCAGGTATGTTAACATGTATTTCATACAGAAAAAGAGCACACATGCTAAAGTATAGGCTATATGCACACTACAGTGATGTATGCCAGAATAAGTAGGCTGTAGGATATGGGTAGTCATCGCTAGTGTTGTGCTGTTCACATGAAAACAGCATGCAATTCTCAAGGCAATGGGGATTGTCAATCTCTATCAGTAATGCCAGCAATGTGACAAGCACATTACAGTTGATAATGACAAAACCTGACCATGTATATATGCGACCACTGCCAGTAAGATAAGTTTGCAACACTGGCAGAATTCCACCTATGGTAGACATATATATCACAGAAAAGGACAGACTACATCTGCAGTAACATTCGTATGGTGAACTTCATGTAGATGAGGCAATTCACCTACAGAGTGCAGGACTAAATGTCCTTCCATCTGTAACATTGTCTGCAGGTATGTCAGCATCTGATGAAAGCATGACAACATGCTGATAATGGCAATGTTGTATTGTAACAACTGTAATATGTCAGCAACAATCTATACCCCCATACAAAATGAATTCTGAAAAGTGTGCAGTGTACATCATATGGTATATCCTGCAAGCATGATCATAGTATGGGATTATTGGACACAAATGTGCCCATTAATGCAAATAAGCTGAACAGGAAGGCACCATGGTAGCAGCATTAAATGTATGGGTCACACAGATTATATTTATGGTTGTGATGGGCCTCCCTGATGGGGTTGAACTTCCAAATGATCTCATATGAAATCTCCGGGAAGGAGTTGCACAGGTCTCACTCCATCTTCTGGAAGAAATTCCCCATCATGTCTCTCATCTGGGTCTGGAACATGTTGGTGACAGTATCATGTATCTGGTTCCTGAAATCATCTAGGTGCCATGGTGTAGGACATCATCAAAGCCAGACTGCGGGTACGATGGTGTGTGCTGACCCTGGTCCCTCATCATCATTGTTATTATACTGGTGTTTGGCCTGGTTCTAAGAGACTGACTCAACAGGAAGTCATTGTGTGGGTCATCATCTTTCTCTTTGGATTGGTAGATTGGCATAGGTGCTACACTATGCAACATGACAATTATTTGTGCATCCTTACATATTTCTGAAACATTAAAAGAATAACAGCAGTATGTACAACAACAAATGTGAGTAAGTGATGTGCTAATCACATGAGAGTTGCTCATAGGATCATAGGATCATAAGAGGTTACCAGGTTTATGGTCCTAGATCCTTTTTAAGTCTAGCAATTTATGCCCCAGTTTTCTCAATTACCAATAGCTATGGACTAAAGTGCATTTGTTATATTCCTGTGTATTAGGGCATCTTCAAGCTTCCCCTGTGTATTGGTTATGTGTCTGTGCAAATCCACAATATACCAAACCCTTACACTGTGTAACAAATCTGTTATGCAAGTCAGTTTGCATTGGGCAACACAGAATAGTTCATGGTCATATTTAATGCATTCAAAGAATGGGCTGAAGATGATCAATAATTTACCCATACACTTTTGTAGAAACACACATCATTTAAGTCACATGGCAGTGTACTTACTACAAATATCAAAACTAGTTTTGACACCATGCAATTAACATTTGAAACTTAAAAGATCAGAGATATTAGATATCTGTTTACATGAAAAAAACATGTAAAATGGTCTGTAATGGAGGAAAATGCTCACACATACTTATCCTAAACTATAAGAATATAATTCACTTGGCAAGGAGTAACATAGTTAAAGGTGTAACTATTACATCAGCAGACATATGTACCTGTTAACATTTATGCAATCATAAAAGTAATGTGACAGCTGCAGTTAGGATCTCATATACTAACAGTGCATGTCAATATAATGTATCAGAATTAGAGTGGATCAAATATTCAGTTGATAACTCTATACATGTTTGGTGTACTGATCTCCTACCTATTGCTATGGTCGTGGAAGTACATAATGCAAGTGTGAAGGGCAGATGAATGGATGGTAAGGAAACTGTTCCAATGCAGAAAACTTACAGTGATATATGCATCACATGCCAAAATGATGGTGTATGAAGGAACGACACCACCATTTTGATAAATATTAATAACCTATAAATGCAGATCAGTGGATGTGTGCCCCTAGAAATATGTTAAAATGCAACATACAGTACCAACATTTAAAATATATCACATTCGACATCAGGATGATTTTAATAGATACAAGTGCATGCTTGCCAGTGACAACCAACCCAATACCTGCACAAATACATATACACAGGAATATCATACGTCCACATCTTAAACATATAGCACTATTATTATGTAAGATTACTCTATACATGGATTTAGAAACAATACTGCATACATTTGTAGGGACAGATGAACTCACTACAATGATTACTATACCGGACACAGATCACCTGTAGTTTAGTTCTAATAAACATAATAACCGTAAGCCAACAAAAGAAAACGAATGAATAGAAAATGCTCACTTTATTGACAAAAATAAAGCTTTTGGGAAATAACCCTTCTTCAGTATTATTTCCCAAAAGCTTTATTTTTGTCAATAAAGTGAGTGTTTTCTATTCATTCATTTTCATTTGCTCACTACAATGATTGCCACACACATATACTAAGCTGAGGTGTACCACATCTGGAGAAAGCATCTGTCAGTTATGTGATATATACAACATCACCAGTTCTGCACATTTAGCTCTGAGTTTGAAATTCAAATGCAAATAAGTTCTTTAGTGTATTGTGGGTAATATATAGCATCACAAATACTTGCATCCACTGCAGCATGCTATGTCAATTGGCTGCATGGTCTTGCATATTTACATGAATGATGCATAAACATGTTCTTCTCAAGTCATATATGCATCAGTTATCCCAGACATAACACAGTGACATATCTTAAAACCAATATTTAAAAGGGGATGCTACTATATGTCTTACATTCAGCCTGTTTGTGCCTACAAGTAGGCCAGTTACAATACATATTTATGTATGGAGTAAGGAATACAATAATCCAAATAAAACATCACCATGATAATTACCATATGAACTAGTAGGATGCAATTATTTATGTAGGCTAGTGTTTAAACAGACCTCTGCGTCTACATATAGGTGCTAATAAAGTAAAACTCCAGCAATACACAGCATCACCAACCTGCCAACATCATGTTTAATGTGACACAGCAACCACACATTCAACAAATGAATAGGCAAGTCATGCATACCATATAGCAAGCTGGAATCACTACGATACAGATAAGTTACCCACTGTCTGCTACTAACACAGGTAAAACAGTAAACAGTCATATGCAATTAACAGTATTCCCAATATAGCAAACACACATAACTTACATGCAACCTAAAGACAGCACTCACTTACACTGTCCAAGTATAACAAAGCTGACTACAAATTTGGTTGTGGCAACGAACAACCAATGACCTCAAAATAAGCCATTAACATTGGAAGGAACTGTACATATGTAGTCACAGAGAAAATTGCTTGGCAAAAGGTATATGTAATCCATTTACAATTACAGTATATACCTTGTGGATGCATGATGGGAATCTGGTCATCTAATCTGCATGTATGGATGCTATTGGAATAACATTCACGTCTAGGAAACAGACGCATTCTAAAGTCCTGCGATACAGATACAAGACAGACAATAACACATGCCTTGCTCAGTTTGCTGTGCCTCCTCCTGTGGATTCACTCATTGCACAAAGCTCTATTATGAGCATGAGCCTCTGCACATGCAGGAAAAAAAATGCAAAGAAAGATTAAGGTTCCTTACTGAATGTGCATTACGAGATTTAACAGCATTTAACATTAAGATAAGTCAGTTCAGAATTAATAAAGTAATCACATGATCCAGCAGTGTCATATAACTCTAGGCCACAGTTAGCATACAAAGGCATTCATATTGCAATACAATTGTATTACATACTAGAAGTAATGCCTAGAAGCAACTGGAAACTAGAATCAAACCTACAGCATTCACCTATATTCATACCAAAGCTTCGAACCTCACCTGTCTAGATACTTGATCTTTCATCTGTGTGACACACTCCGTGAAAGTATAATAACAGTGATCTATGACCACACGGTTGAAACACGGCCTGCCATAGGTCCCTGTTTATTGAAGATAAAGGAAATGACTTCTGGACAGTCTCAATTCATCATCCAGTGTTGTTTGTACAGGGTACATTTTTCAGTTTTATTGAAAAAGATGTACTATATTCATAGCAATGTTAAGGGGAATGGGCCTTACAATTGCTGCATATATCTTCCAGTAATTTATGCAATGTGCATATACCATCATATAGCATACAGCACATACAGGGCAACTGCTATTTAAGTGTACAATCGTACGAGCACAATGCAACCATATATTTAGAATTTGTAATAGTTATTATTTCTGGATTACTGAATAAACAGTGTACATAAAATATAAACATACACCCTATCACAGTAAATGTGGACAGGAACACAGATGTAATCATAAGGGTATAACGAAAGCTTACAATGAAAATAAAAATAATGCAGCAAATGAAGAAACATGCCTATCTCACTAGCAAACAAATTGCTGTGCATTATGAGATGCACGTCTCATGTTGGATCCAATCCCACAAAAACAAAGCACTGTGGACTGTAGTAATATACTTGGCATTTCATGCTAATCCTTCAAATAAGCCACAATCAAGGGAGCACTTGGTCAGATGTTCTGTACATGGAGTGTGACTAAGACACACACAGATGAAATACACATTCCATTACAATGTTACCAAAATGTCTTTGCTTGGTAACATATCAATGGTAGTGACGGATTATCAGTCACTACCAATGATTATCAGTCCATGGTAGTGAATGATAATCATTCAATATGTGATGCTGAGGATATAGTTATTGTTTTTTCCATACACGTTGCAGAAAGAACACAGGAAAATACATGGTAATACATAATTGGCATGGAGCTTTCTAGAATTTCTGCAAATAATGTATGAATATATAGTTATCCACAGCATGAAATACTTTGCAATACAAAGCAGGGATCACTCAATAGGTTACAAGTAGCAAACGTCTGTTTTTGTATAAAAAAAGAATGTCATGACAGCATAAAAGACGTTTGATTCAAACCCTAAACAGTGAATGAGGTTAATGAGACCAGTCAAAACTGTGAACCATCAGGTATGCCACAGTGTAATACTCATGTCCCCACATTTAAAGCATACTCAATCGGATTACTTCACTCAGTCATAGCAAACGCATGCTGACCGGCATTAACGTTGCCTTTCTCTGCCTCACCAAATAGTAATGCATGTGGACACATATTAATGAACACCTACTATAAAGATCACAAAAGCAAAATATTATGACCAATGTAATGAATAATACATCCTTCAGTGTTAAGAAAGGCCTTGGTATGGAACATTCTTGAAGAATTGTGGATAATGGCAAAATGGGTAGTCATCCATGGTCTTGGCACTTTAGGTGTTAATGCACTCTCAGAATAAAATCACTGCAAAGATCTAACTCACTGAGTTAGTAAACAACTTTGCAACATATCAATGTGGGTTTAAGAAAATCACAATGCTTTGTTAACACTTTTTATGTATATCATGGACCTACTGGGAGATTAAGCTATGGGTAATCTACCTCCATATTCATTTCTATATTGCACAATATGTTCTGTTAATGCAAATCACATCACTTTTTATGGCTGAAAATCTTTCCTGAATGGCTAGCAGTTTAATAGGGATCTATAGACTACTTTCCTTCTTTCATAATACTTGATGTTTACTTACATATCCTATAAATCTGCATGATGTCTAAGCTAGTTTACAGATGGCTGCAGTATGTTCAGGTAATTGTTCATCATTTTTTAACTTGACATTTTAATTCCATTAGTTGTTCCCTAGTCATATTGATTATATGCATTGCATCTAGAGTAATGATGGAGCCTAGTTCATATAACAGCATACATTGTCAGTAAATGCTAACAGGAAGTAGTATGTGTTAAGATGTGGAGTTTGACATTTACTGTAGACATCTAGTTGCTGGGTTCAAACCTGAGAGATCCTGTCTCACAAGTCATCCCGGTCATTGTCACTAATGTCATTTTATCAGTGCTGGACATGCACACCTGTCCTGAAGATTCCTATTCATCAGTGGAGCTCCCTCGCAATCTGGTTCCAAATGTTGAATTGTTCGATGTCCCTCAGTGGTCCACACATCATCCTCTCATGTCCAGCATAGATAGCAAGCATCTGTGGGGTCTCATTATCTTATCAGCTGTGCCCATACATGCCACAGCTTCCTCTCAGTTGAGATCCTCAGTATGGTAGCTAAATCATCTAGAAAAACGCCTTCAAGAAATGCTCACTGAGGTCCTACTCAGTTCACAGGTAGCAGTGGTATGATAAGAATATGTATCGATATCACATTTTAAAAGTGATGTATATAGGATGGTGGCATACTATTTGTGGGCATTAGGGACATGTTACAGATATTCCCATTTATTGACACCTATTGGGTATTTGCATTGAGCACTGTACACCTACACCGAGCTATTGGTTAATGTGCCAAAATTCGAGAACTTATGTAGATGTTTGCTAATGGGATTCCGAAACATTATATGCCAGTGAATGTCATTATTTACATATGGTGCAAATGGTACTTAAAAGGTGTGTACACTTAGCTAACCTCACTCTGAGGAATACCTGCCTGAATGTTATCTTCTCAAAGGTAAAGATTGCTGTTGAGGGACACACTGCCCATTATCACCCACTAATGTGCATAGTGCTCTGTGTGAAACACATAGTTCATACATATGTTATGTAAAATTCTCTACATTACAATATGTTATTGACATAAACAGGAATAGATTTCCCCAATGCGCATGCATATGAGTTCATGTTCATAACTATCGTAGAGGTTTCCCCATGTCAGCTGCATGGCTGCAAGCTAGCCAGCCCCAGTGAACTTCAGATATGGACAGAATCCGTTCATATCCACAGGTAAGGCAGATTAAATTTTTATGTCTGAACTAAGTTTATGGATAACGATGATTTATTGGGTTCCCCACAAGTTGTACATTCAGGGACTGATTTACAGATATTTTCTGATGCTTTCTTATATTGTGGTACCTGTTGTTATGTTTAATTGGACTGGGTCACCATTAGGATGGCTTATTATTTACATTGTTTGTTGCTGTCACATGTAGGTGTAGTTGGATGTTATGGCAACACCATTTTAGCACTACTGAAGTTGTGACACATTGGTTATGTGTTTAGCCATTACGTTTTAAAATATGCACTAACATGGGTTCAAATCTCACCAATGCATATGTAACATATACAAACATGTGAAATGGACTGATAGCTGTGCGCATGTATGCTGATGATGTTAAGGTCTTACAGACAGTTATTCATATGTTCTTAATGCTTATTTGTACATGATGGTAATATAGATGGTATGGACGGTCTTGCATAGTAATGTACTGTAAGTGAAAGAAGGGGTATTGATTTGGTATATGCTTAGAACATTGATATGTCAGTATGTGAACCCTGTATAAAATTTGAACTGTGCATATCACTCTTTCTTTCAGATGTCAAACCAAAATAGAAGGGACAAATTTTCTCCATGTAAGAATGACATAATTATAGATGCTCTGCTCCATCATGGCCAGAACCTGGAAGGAGAGACGAGTGATACTATGTGGAGACAATGTGGAGTGATCTGATAAACATGATCATTGCTGTGGGTGGACATAACAGATCCACTGCTGGTGATGTTGTTCTGGCATGATCCTCTGAGCAGCCTGCAGACTTTGCCACTATGAGAGGAAGATGATTGCTACTGGAGGTTAGCCATCATTGCCTTCCTGGAAGAGATAATGATTCCTAGCCTCCCACCATAACAACTGCCAGGATTGTTTGATACCTGTGATGCTACTGAGGCAGATGTTCCAGGATGTACATGTATGTACGATGTTCACAAACACTGAAACATACTCCAGTTCTTATTAAAGTATTTTCATTCACAATTCTTATATTTATTTTATATTTTGTTACAGCAGTAGAACCATGCCATTTATATGACAACATCCCTGATGCAGACACACAAGGTAAGTGTTACAGCATGTTATCTGACCGACACTGTGCATAGATAACATGGTCAGCAGCATGTGCAATGGTGTGTATTTCAGTTGCATAACCACATTGACATCAGTACAATGGCACCATTTGTCACATAATTATCTCCTTAGTGTGGTAGAGTGATCCAAAGCTGCTGCGTGCTTCTGCCTCCTGATATAACTGAGAAGTATACTCACATGTTGTTGTTTGTGTGCCATTTTATCTATAGATACATCTTTGCACAACATGGAATGCACACCAACAGACACAAACAGACCTGGTAAGGTTGTTCATATTGTTACTACAGTGCAACAATGTTTAACACACCTTTGATCTTTGATATTAATGTCGGCTTTCTCCCTAAAGAGCTACATAATCAGGACATCCTCACCATTTGTCAAGCAATTGTCTTCATAGTGCCATTGTTTGATCCATAGCTGTTGTGTGTTTCTGCCTGCTGTTATGACTGAGCAGTATACTCACATGTTGTATATATGCCATTTTAAATTACAGGCTCCTCTTTATGTTGGATGATACATTCTTCAACCAGGTAGGACATACCTGGTAAGGCAGCATGTATGGCTACTACATTTCAATATTGTTAATTATATCTGTGACCTTCATGACTAATGTGATCTTGTTAACCTGTATAGGACACATGTAATATGCATGGTTTACTTTAAAAATGTAGAATTATGGTTTGGCGACAACTGGAATGTCAGAAGTCATTTGATAGCATTCCGTATTGCTGACCATTATGACTGTGAGCATCCCTTGTACAAATGCACTGTGCATTCGTACATACTTGTTTGACCTTAATACTAGAGATCGTGGTACAGTGTGGATCAGGAAATATATACTTTCCCAAGTGGAGTGCAATATCGCAGTTGGGATATGTAACCTGTGGGGGGTGGGGGTGCAGGGGGGCTTGCCCCCTGCAAAATAGTTACGTCATGCAATGTGCGGTGTAGGACTGCAGTCTATGGATGTTAACAAAAGTCAAATTCACAACAGGAAGTGTGTTTGAAGCATTCTGACCTTCTCAACATTCAGATTTGAATATGTGAGTCATTCTTTGTGGTAGGAATTTGGGTGATTCTTGACATGTTTGTAATTACTCTTGCTGTTATATGCTGTATTGTGTGTTGTAATATATTGCTACACATCACTGTGTTATGTGTGATGCATCAGTGTTTGTGTACATCCGCTGCAATTTGATAATGTTTGTGCTGATACATTCACATACACTGCACAGAGCTAGATTAATTGTGGTACTGATATTATATACAGTACGGAGTCAATTATCTGAAGTAATTGGGACCTAGGGTAGTTCAGATAATGAAACTGTTTGGATAACCAAACATATAACTGAGCCGGATAAAAAACTTCTAACATGCTTTTGATGAACAGTAAACAAAAAAAATAAAACAAATTTATTGTAAGTACAAAATGGTACAGTATATTATTGTAGTAAAATATTTATTTACCAACTTACTATCATAAGAGATACCAAACAGGAAACAACTACATATAATCCACTATAAAAATAATCATGAATCGTTTTTTGAACCAAATTTGATAGCCTTTTCTTGGCAGCTAAATCATACATTAACTTCAACAGCAGAAGTTGAGTAGGACAGCTTTCTTCTTCCTGCTCATACCAGGACACTGCAGTTTCCAATGCTGATGGACTATAATTCCTGATTCTATTGTTGGTTTATCAGTGTGTAGCATAAGCAGATTATTAACTTATTATAGTGTGTACATCTTCCCTATGCAGTTGTTGGATGGGGGTTTGTCATTCACTTTGTCAGGGTTGTTGGCAGGGATATATCACTATTTTGTGGTTGAATTCTGCTCTTTTTACAAACAGTTGTGTGCACAACTGTATGTGTGTCATAACACTTAGCAGCATTATATAGGATCTTGCACATTACTGTATTAAGGTGCACTTTTTGATGTGTGCCCATTTATAAGGGCCTGTTCTATTATATGTGACATGAAAATAAACTGTTTCATGCTGACAAGCAAATGTATATGTGTTCCTAGCATGTGTTGAGTGATAGGTAATTTTATATAAAAATGAGACATAAACAATATGTATGGCCATCTGAACATACTTATGATGTATATTGTCAGGACAATGTGTAAATTTCTGACCAATGTATGCTACACAATGTAATCTTTAGATGCTGTCAGTGTATATGACTCAAAAGGCAATGTTTCCATACTTTGCATAAACATTTAATTCTCCCATGCAATGTCTACATGTGGTGATTGGCTTCACAACACATATCTAAGCTGGGATTTATGGACAGATTTCCATGTTATTGTTATATTATTTTATGGTATTGTATTATTGGCAGCACAAGTTATATGGGAGAGTGGGCCATTCAAGTGTCAATTTAAGGATTGCCCAAGTCTAGCACTTTTAGTTGTGTTTCTCACAACCTGCATTGATTGGATTAATGTATAAGTCATGAGATTGTTTATTTTCTTTTGGTAGTGGTCCTGTGTCTATTGTGTGGATATACAGCATTCTGTCACTGAGGAACATGCATGTGTTACCCCATTATTATTCCTGCAGTCCCACTGGATGGTTCATGCAGTCATCGCACAGCATTGTTTTTCATTTTGGTTGGTGTATTCCCTCAGTAATCACATATATATATATATTTATCGATAGATTGGCAAATTTTAACCTTATGTATGTCTTGTATGGATGTTAGTGTGGCACATACCCTTGTTGCATGCAAGTGATGTATACAACTTGACAACCTCTTTTATAATTGTATTACTCAACCATAGGGGTCAATACTGTTAATTATGTATAGCATGACACTACCTATATATGTACATCATTGTACTTGCTCAATAAATGTCAGAGAGCTGTGATTATATTAATGTGTGAGTGTGCATGTTATGTCATTATATAAATGATGTGCTACAGCTGACACTGTTCTATAATGTTTGCATATCTTAGCTGAGACCTTTACTGATTATCTCTTACACACTTGTGATACAACTGAATTTGTGCCTGTGAATTTAAATCAGAGCTTGTCATGCTTTGCTGTTGTTGGTGATGTATTGACATGTTGCACAATGTCTCATTGCTCTATCCTATTGCACATCCAATACACTAGGTAGCAGTGGCAGGGTGTCTAACACAGTTGTGCTGTTGGACAGTTCACTCTCAACTGCAATACAACATGTGTGTTTTTCTCTCATCTGACTAGGATGCTGTCAATCCTGTTCCTTAACTTTGATGTCTGCAATACTGCTGTCTTGCACATGTCTTGTCCTTATCAGTTTAACAAATGTAACAGATGGGATAATTCTCAAAACAAGTGCACATCCCATGCATGGGTAATTCGATACTGTATACATATTGCAAATGCTGCACTGGTATAGATTGTAATATTATCTGGCACTGTCATGGCTTGTTAATACAATCTGGCTGATTTATGTTACTGTCATGTGACAGAGTCCAAGATCAGAGTCACATCTTCATCAATTGAAGAAGACATCAGTAAGCTTGACCTCTGCCAGTGGCTTCAGATTCTGAGGCCCAAAGAGAACACTGAGATGTAGATGATGATGATGGGCCAGAAGTATTAGGAGCCTTAGTTCCAGCTAACTGATGACAATGACCTCTACCACCTCCACTGGAAGATATGAAGGACCAGATCCAAGATGTGATTACTGACTTGTTCAATACAATCAAGTCGTGGCATCTGGACCATAAGCACTGTCTGCATGTTTTAGCTATGTGTTACACATCTACGTATCATATGTATCTGTTTATGTGCACCTTTGTGCACTGTAGTATCATTGGCGTGTAGGTGTACTGTGCTGGTAGGACCCTTTTTCCACAATAATAAGCTATCACATATCTGCTTTTATTGTACACATGCTGTGGTGGTCATTGTGATGTTTCCACCTGTGTGCAATCTCAACAGATGTGTAATTTATTCTCATGAAATACTTTCCATACTTCCTGCACACCTGTAACTGAACAAGCTTGCTGATGTTCATTTATCATGTTTCTTTGATATTTCCTACTTTAGCCCTATCACCATGACCTTTCTGCTTAGCAACATACCATTACCTGCCATTTTAGAGGTACACATACTAAGTATTGTGGACGTTCCACTTGTATGATATGATTGCATGATACATATCTACATTGTATATCTGAACACCATCTGTGTTGCCCCTGGTATGTAATGTCCTCTGTGATGATAACATCTGTATGCCTATTTGGCCATTACACAACCCCTTGACACATCTGCTGTACTATTGCTTGACTTTGTGCATAGATGTTGGCGTCTTGAATGCAGATTTGGGGGTTCTAATGTGATGTCTGTTTTTATGATCCTACATGTTCTTTTGTGGAGGCAACCTGCCTTGCTGTTGAGTGGAATACATTTGCACTGGAGACAGCCTACTGAATGGTGGTGTTTGTTATTCACTGTATCCTGCAATGCTGAATTTCCCAGTTAGGGCCACATGCCACATGCATACCATCAGCCCTAGTCTTTTTTTTTTAGAGGCAATAACACAGTTTGATACATGACAGCACTGCTTCGTGCATTTGCATATAATGTATTATTCTGGTACGTCATGGCTGATTTACATCCTTACCTTGTTTATCAACTTCCCTGTGCTGTATGTTTTTTTACCCACCCTTTTCCTCTCCTCCAGTTTCCAGGACTTTTCCAAACCTTTTCTCCACAATTAAAATACGGGGCCTACCCATGCCCCTCTGACTCTCCCTCAGACCTTCCTATTCACTCTTCCCTCCTGTGTGGTCCCCATCTTTACTCTCACTCAGCATCTGCTTTTCTATCACCCTATGTCATAGGACATGTATGTTACTTGTATGTCCTAGGGCATGTATGTTACTTGTGTTCCCCACATGTCCCACATCATACTTGTGTGAGCTATAGCGAGTGCTGGCAATGTGGCCATGCAGGCCACTTCCCCATAATTAATATTTTTTATGTAATGTTTGCAGATTATGACATATTCTGTGTATATATATATATATATATATATATATATATATATATATATATATATACACGCACACACACACACACACATATATATATATATATATATATATATATATATATATATATATATAAAATAGATAAATATAGCACTATGTAATGTTTATTTTGCATTTTATGATGAAATCTGCACTATGTTGATGATAATCATAGTATACCAGGGATATTGCTGATGCTCCTTTGTGTTCTCTCAATCTTTTACTGCATATTAAGGACAAGTAGGTTTGTCTTTTATGAATATATTCTACACATCTTGCTGATGAGAACAGAAGGACAGTTTTCCACATTCAGTTTCAGGTTATGTCTGACATTGTGCTCACTTTACTGCTAATGTTGTAGCTACATTATACAGTGGTACTCTTTTTTTACTGGAGCACCTTTTCCGCAATTATTGCACTGAATTTGGCACAATCCATGAATCCTTTGGAATCTACTCCCAACATCTAACTCCTAGAACTCACACATTAACATACACACTTAATCTACCCCTTACTTGACCCTTACCTAACCTTAACACTCTCACATCCATACACACACTAAATACACCCCTTTAAACTAACCCTAAAACACACACTGTCACACATAAATTCAATGCTCAAACACATTTGTCAACCATCTGGAACTCACCCAAATTAGTTTTCATACAACTTATGTTTTGCGCAATAATTATGACAGCTCACTAGTGTCACACACGTATTTTGACCAAGTGAGCGGTAACCATGTATTCATATGTTTTCCATTACAGGTATTTTAAACTTTGCTTACTACATAAATAGATAAAATGTTTCCAAAATCACTCTGTAAAAACTATAATTTCTGAAAAATTAATATGTAAAAAAAGAACGACCATAAAAAATAAAAATGTGCTTTTTTAAGGCATTTTTCATATATCCCTTTTAAATTCTAAATTATGTCCTCATAAATATCAGGAAGCTCTTAAATAAAAATGTTTACATTTGCAGAGAGAAAAATAAATTACATGTTTGACTTGCAATCATCATAGCCATTCAGATATTTTATAACTACCTGACATTTAAAATAATCTGTAGCAATTAATATAGAACAAATATTACAATCAAGAAATGTCAAGATGGATTTCTGTTGAGTATTCACTGGCTAAATCTTATTGATACAGTTTAATCAACATTTCCATCATATTCCTTCCCAACTTAAAAAATAAAATGTTTCCGTTCTCATATACATTTCCCTTCTTTATTTTCAATGCACTGGAAATGCAATTGCTTCTGAAAAGTTTCCATGATTATTTCTTTAAGATTTCATGATTATTTCTTTAATGTATATTTGTAGATGTACCTCATAAAATCTGTTATTACATACAATTGGTGATGGCAGAATACAATACTTTTTTTGACTGCTGGATGGAGAATTATTGGATTTTAATTTTTTTCATGAAGTGAGACTTAGGTATGAAAGTTTATATTTTTTAATGAAAATTGGTGAACGCAACTTACCCATTAGTGTTAGTGTTATTTCTTTCCTAGTGTATCACTGAACTTTGTCATGAAACATTCTATTTTTCAACCTCAGAAAATCATCTCAATCAGTTTAAACTCTGAAAATACTGCACACTAAAATGAGTGTCACACATCATGTCAGAAAAACACACAAAGCTTTCCTTTTTGTGGCAGGGAAGCCTTCCCCCGGAACACCTGAAACTTGAGGACAAGCAGATGTTCCCTGATCCATGTAAAATAATCAGTGCTGCAAAGCATTGTAGATCCAGAAATCATTCAAAAATAACTGACCGTCAAAGTACCGACACTTTAATTTACATGACTGAAGGGTAAAACATACATGCTTAAATCTAAGTATACATATAATAGGTGCCCTGAAAATAAATGAAACATCCATATATTGATGTTCACAAAGCCCACCACAAAATGTCAACTTTGCAGACTTCACCAGACTACTACCCATGCACTGAGCAACAATCTCTGAGTATGCAAACATTTTTTGCAGGGTGACATGCCACCCTGCACTCCCCATGTCAGGGGGTGTGCTAACCATGCACTTCACTAATTACACATACTAACAATGAGATCACACACTATCACATAATAGGCATATTTTCATACCCCAAGAAATGTGCACTCTCGCACACCTCTTGACCATCTGTGTATTCGACTAAAGTTTGCAGGTCAACAGATATCGACCAACAACAGAGACAGAAAACTTTAGTGAACCCATACATACATGTATGTATACATACATACATATACATATACATATACATATACACAATACATATACATAAATACAAATATGCACAAATATATACAAAGCTCACCTTCTGCCTCTTCTCTTACTCTATCATGTCACACAGTCTCCCATATAGCCATTACCAACAGCTACACATTGATCAATATAACCTAACAGTCATCTACATAAGTTCTGAGTGTCACTTAACTACATGGTAACAGACAGTACATTTCCCTCATTATGATACAGCTTCATCTGAGTGCTGTCACTAATTTAGCACTATTCATGTCATTATAATAATTTTATAGCAACGACAAACCACCTTTACTTGGATTAATGCATAATCTGCTACCACACATTTACTTTTCCTTCCAGTTTAGGTGTACAAGTAATAGAAACCAACAATATAGCAGGTTATTTATTCCAGCCCAGTAAAACTTTCTGAACCTATTGATCTTGCACTTGCTCTACATATCATAAACAATACATAAATGAATTCCAGAATGCCAAATATAAATTTATAAATGTGATTTTTTTTTCAACTCAGAAAATAAAAATCTTCAGTGAATTCTTCATCACAACCATCATTACCATCACTATCCTCATCACTTTCATTTTCTAAACTACTTGTTCAGGTGAAAGGCATGATGGTACCAAGCTCAACAGGACAGAACAGACTTCTTTATCAACCACAACATTCTGCAGCTCATCCTGTGGGGTCCCCAGGTTTTCACATGCAAGTGAAGGGATACAATACCTCAAGCACTTTCTGTACACATGCTCTGTACACGGTGCCTTCAGGATATCTAGGGGTAATCCTTACAATATTACCAAGCCACCTAAATGGATTCCTATGCATACAGAGTAGCAATGGCTTTGCAGCAAGGTTCTCAGGAGGGGTGAGCCCTTTGTCCTTTAATGGAGAGTGAGCCCAGCTACACTTGTGAAGGAACATCATTTCTGCTACCAGTGTTTGTGATCTTAGTTGGTGGTCACTAACCAAAGCTCATGACTGTAGCAGGTGATAGGGATTTAGATTTAGCAGTAACAGGAGCGATTGTTCCTTTGATTCAGCTTTCTCTTCCCCATCACTATCTGGTACTCCTGCAATACTGCTGCTACTCTACTATCCACTAGTAAGACACTGAATCTCTGCTACCTTCAGTGGTAAACAGGATTACAGAAACTGCCGCCTCACCAGGAAAGAGGAGACATATTCCCAAATCAGGGACTGTCAATCACATACACATCTGTTGATAAAACAGTTTTCAAAATGTGCTAGTTTTGATTAATATATATATATATATATATATATATATATATATATGTGTGTGTGTATGCATGTTTAGGTTCCATTCATATCAGCTATTTTTTTTACATCAAATAATGACAAATTTTTTACAGCAAGCTGTACCAACTTTTTTGATCGAGATCATAGGGCAGTACAGTGTTTTTTTTTTTTGGAAATTTGCCCAGCATAGTGCAATCTCCAAGTTGGTATATATATATATATATATATATATATATATATATAGATATAAAAAAAATATATAACTATATATATATATATATATATATATATATATATATATATATGGGTCTACTTCATTTCACCTAACTTCCAATTCACTGACTCCCATTTGACTGAGACCAAATGACTGAAATTTCATTTCACTGACACTTTATTTCACTGACAGTTCATTTGACTGACAAGTATTATTAGCAAGAAAATGGAATATGTCCCCTTCCCCACTGTAGTGTGACCCTGGACTTAGAATATATAGTTGGGGGTGGGGGACACAGCCCCCCACAACGGGGGGTGTGGGGGGTGAAGCCCCCCACTTACTTTTCTTTTACTAAGCAATATTATATCAAAACTTAACAATATCATATGAAATGAAGTGAGGGGCTGCACCCCCCACACTCCCCGATGTGGGGGGCTGTGCCCCCCACACCCCCACAACTATATATTCTAACTCCAGGGTTGCACTACAGTGGGGAAGGGGGCATATTCCATTTTCTTGCTAATAATACTTGTCAGTCAAATGAACTGTCAGTGAAATGAAGTGTCAGTCAAACGAAATTTCAGTGAAATGGGGTCAGTGAAATGAAAGTCAGTGAATTGGAAGTTAGGTGAAATGAAGTAGACCCATATATATATATATATATATATATATATATATATATATATATATATATATATATGTATATATAAACAATTATCAGGTCCGTGGTTGTCGATGTTTTTAAGTTTTAACAGTAAATGCCTGATGGTTAGAGATTTGATTTTTATCACATTTTAGAAAAATGTGATAAACCCATAGATAGATAGATAGATAGATTGATAGATAGATGGGTATAGTTTTGGTCTGTGAGTGTGTGTGTATGTGTGTGTGTGTGTGTGTGTGTGTGTGTGTGTGTGTGTGCGTGTGTGTTTGTACTATATCTAACTTTACATAAAATCTCAAAACCCAGAAATTTCAAATTATTGAAGCAATGCCTTTAATTTAATTAATAATAGGATATACGAACAATGCTGACTTCTTAGGCTGGCATTATATGGAAATAATGGCTCTGTGCATGGACAATGCCTATTCATCCTGAAGATTCATTAATTTCTCATAATGCTCACCCTAGAGATCATTAACACAGTCAGAAAATGGCCTCTTATTTGGGATCTCTTTTATTGTACATTGTTTTAATCTGAAATGTTTTTCATTCTTGTAGCTGGAAAAGTAGTTCATTTCCTAGTTTTATACTGAACATTTTCACACATTTTGTATTTTTACAAGTTGCTAGATAATAGTTGATCCCTGTAAATAATTACTAATTTGTGTGTGTGTGTGTGTGTGTGTGTGTGTGTGTGTGTGTGTGTGAGAGAGAGTGTTTGTAACTATATATTTTCATATATGTATGTGCTTGTGGCATGTGTTTAAATGAATTCTGGAAGGCAGTATCTGACATTCAGCTAGGTTCATTTTACTACTAGTTATCTGATTTTCCTCCTGGAGATGTCACATTCTTCTTTGCATTTTATCAGATGCAGCATAATAATTTGCTGACTAAAGCTGCAATATGAGGGAGTGGCTATATGAATGGGGCTGTGTCATTTTTACAGAAAATAAATAAAGTGCATTGTATTTATTCAGCAAATTAACATTTGCTATTCTATCACATTTTCTGGTTTTGGAGTAGGTTTTTTTTTTGTGTTGTGGCACAGTGGTGCAGGGGATAGCTTTATTCACTCAGAGCAAGAAGTTTCCTAGTTTGATTAATGGCTGGGGCACCTTCTGTGTGAAGTCTGCATGTTGTCCATGTCAGTTTTCCTCTGGGTGCTTCAGTTTCCTCCCATATTCCAAAGATATGCAGTAGGTGGATTCAACACGCTAAAGTCATAAGTGTGCGTGTGCATGTGAATGTGTGGTGTGGAAGAACTACTGTGACAGAGCTAACTGCCTGGTGGTATAAACTTTAGCTTTAGATGTTTGTCACTGTTGAAGTGACACTCCAACCCCATACCAAAAATGGGAAAAAGGCGTTATGGATGGATGAATATTCTTAGCTCAGTCATAGACTATCACTATTCTCTGTAATAAATGCTATACCAGAACTGTAGTTTTTTGAATGGAGATGTGACATGTGTGGGTCCTGGTGGAGATTTAAATGTTGTATGGCACTTTATAGCAAAAAGAGGGTCAGTACTGTCTTTGGACTATTACATGTGGCAGCTATTTACAACTTGTAAAGGGAAATGTGAAGCCCCAGGATTTTACATCTGTCAAAAGAGCTACAAAACTGGAAGGTTAGGTCTGATGTTCATTGACAGGATTACAGATCTAACAAGAAACCTCACAGATGTGTGATTTGATTCTCTAAGGAGTCTGTCTATTGTCTGTTCTTGTTATTAGGCTTCGAGCAGTAATAATGGATTGATGTTTCTGTGCTTTGAACAATCATGTTGCAACATTCTAGAAGATGATTTTCTGAATGATCCATATATGAAAATAATATAAAGTAAACAAAAAGTGATTGGCAGGCAAAACAAAATCCCAAATATCAAAATTAAACTATTATTCACTTTTTGAAATGCATCAGGCTAAACATGAAGTATAATCAGCCTCTTAAATATTATTTATTTATTTATTTTACATTTGTTAACCGGGAGAGTCCGAATGGGCAAGCTACTCTTTTTCAATGGAGGCCCGGCGAGAAAAGCTCCACTATAACAATAGATAAGTATTACATTGGCAAGGAACAAAACAAGACAGGAAAGAAACAAAATAAACAAGTATAGACACAACAATAAAAAAATGAGATAATAAAACAGTGTCAAATAAATACACATAATATCTAAAGACAGCTATTGGTAATATAAGAGTAAACACAAATTTGGGCAAGAAAATACAATGAAAGTACAACTAGGAGAAATCAAAGTAAGAGAACTATGTAGGAAAGTTAGAACATTTCACTAGATACAAGGATGAAAGCTTAACAGAAAATTGTCATCTGTGATAATACAAGCACACAGAAATATAATTGCCATTGACACTTGCATTAGGCGCATAGAGACAGAACACAATGTAATGATATGATGCAGTATACTGAGAGAGAGGAACTGAGATCAGAACGGGGGAGGATTCAATAGAAATTCTGTGGTCAGGGGAAGTGAGTTGGAGAGCAGCAGAATGAAAATACCATCTGGAAAAAAAAATACATGAAAATTAAAAAACAGTTTTTTAGGATTTCAGGAACTAAAAATTAAGTACAATGATATGACCCATACTGGGTAAGCAATTCTTTCTATACAGATAGGTGAAATCAATGAAGAGAAACAGATAGGTGCTTGTCAAGTAACATGAACGGAGGGATAAATCTGTCAGAAGACTGACTATGGAGTTTTCCTTCGGCAGTTTTGCCTTGGTTTATCTACCATGTTTGATCAATCAGCAATTATATGGAAGACCACAGGAATAACCAGGGGGAGTTTGAGACAATTGCACTCATGTTATGCGAGGGACAGTTTTAAATTTTCACTGTGAAAAGCTTAAGTCAGTTTCACTTCTGAAATTTGTGCAAGAAGGTACTAAAAGAGATTTGTGACAGCTCAAGTTAGTATCACAATCTGAAACCAGTAATCACCAGTTCTGTGAATCAAATTTAAACTCTGGGAGTAAGGTTCTAAATGACTGCCTGTATGAGGAAGAACACATTGAGGTTTTATTGTAGAAAAATAAACATCCTGTGCAATGCTTTGAAGAGCAGGAGAACTGGGCAGGATGAAATATTATAGCAATAACCCACGCCTGGGTGTGGGTAATGCTGGATTTACCCACGGTTGGTGTGGTCTGGTCACTAGGGTGAAGCCCGAGTGGCCAAACAAAGACAACCATGGGTAAATCCAGCATTACCCACACCCAGGAGTGGGTTATTGCTATTATACAATGACATTATTTAAGAAAAAAAATTACTTTTCTTAAATAATGGCATTGTATAATGCCTCTTTGCTGCCCTTCTGCAGCTGTCTGGTATTCTGTGGCAGTTCTGATGTATTGCGCATGCGTATGCTTATGCAGTACATCAGAGCTGTGGGGAGAAGCAACGGAGAAAGCAAGATCTCCGTTGCTTTTTACACACTGTTTTGCTATGTTAAAGGAGTTTAACATAGCAAGACAGCTTTAAAAAAAGCAACAGAGAATCTCTGTTGCTTTTTTTAAAGTTGTCTCGCTATGTTAAACCCATTTAACATAGCGAGACACCTTTAAAAAAAGCAACGGAGATAGAAAGATCTCTGTTACTTGTTTTAAAGTTGTCTCACTATGTTAAACTCATTTAACATAGTGAGACAGTGTGTAAAAGGCAACGGAGATCTTGCTTTCTCCGTTGCTGTAAAAACAGAGTTATAATAATGGAAAAAGTCCAGGCGACCGGACCTTTTTCCATTACTATAACTCTGATTTACAACGTGCATGCTGACCAATCAGCGTGCACGTTTTGGAATATTAATGTGGGGGTCGTTGTATAATATATATTTATGTTCATAGAGAGATAATAGCATGTGCCCTAATTTGAGTGTATTCTTTGTACCTTGACTGCTTTAACTACAACTGCTTCCAAACAGTATTGTGGTTCAGTCTGAAAATCAACACAGTGTTGGCATCAAAAGGCCATCTCTGAAAATGTGAGAGTAGGATCTACTACTTCCAAATGCTGAAATATCAGGTCACAGAGGTTGCCCAGGCTAAAACACAAGTGACCTAGGAAAACATTCCTTCCCCGTGGTATTGATTTTTTTTTTATCTGTCTGGCCTACTATAAAATTGTAAGGCATGTTTGTATTTGCTCAATACTCTGAAGCCTATGAATGAAATAAAGTCCTTATTTCTTTATCCCACAAGTCTCAAAATTACCTGACATGCTGAAATATGTATGTTGATGTCCATGGAAAAAAAGTTCACTTCCTGAGGGAATGAGAGCTCCTAAATTTACTATGGATCTCTGTCGTGAATAAACCTGTGATAGGAACTGACCAGGGTATGCCATTGCAACTAATAATGATTCCACCAAGGAAGATGAGCCAGTAATGAGATGGCATTTCTGATAGATGAAATGTCTACTTTACTGGGCACACTGTATGAACTGACAACTTTGACTGAACTCCATGTATCTAAGCACTGGCCTTGACTGACATCTGAGGAGATTAATGAAAATTTTCAGTGCTGTTACATTATCACACTTTAGATTTATTTTTGTTATCTGTTGGTACAACTGACCTGATGTTTGCAGTGAGGCAGATAGTGGAGAAGAAGTTAGTAAGGAGGAAAGAGTATAAACGGGCATTCCTAGACTTAAAGAAGACGTATGAGAAAGTCCCAAAAATGCTGAACTGGGCAGTTCTGCTGTGGTTTGAAATCCTAGATGCATTGATAAAATTAGTGCATGCTGTGTATAAGGACCCGATGACTTAAGTAGGAACAGTGTTTGGACTCACACAGGGGTTCCCAGTGGGAGTGAGTGTGCATCAGAGTTCAGGTCTGAGCCCACTGCATTTTATACTAGTGATGAACTTCATTAACACACAGGTCTGAGGAGACAGATCAACAAAGCTGCTGTATGCATATGCTGTGGGATTGCGAGCAGTCTCTGAGCAAAGACTTCAGCAAAGGATAGGGGAGTGGAATGGAAAAATGAAGGCACACAGCGGGGAAGCTAAGCACATTCAGTTGTAATAGTAGCAAATGGGGTAGATCAGAAGAAGCTGAGAACAGAGATAGAAGGAAAATTGTGGAACAGGTTGACAGCTTGAAGTATCCCAAAGGATTGGATGAGGAGAAGAGAAGCCTGAATGAGGATGTAAAAGCTAGTATTAGTGGGGCTGCAGCCAGCTGGCAAAGAGTGTCCAGGGTAGTGTATGACAGAAAAATTCCAGAGAAGCTAAAGCATAAGTTGCTCAAAGCAGTGAAGCGACCAGTATTACCATATGGTACAGAAACTTGAGCAGTCAAGGGGGAGTAGTTCAGGAAGTTTGAAGTGATGGAGATTAAGTGTTTGAGATGGGAGACAGGATGCACACTATGGGACATGTGAAGAAATGAGGACATCAGAACAGAAGCCAAAGTAAGTCCAACTGTAAAGGAATCAAACAGAGCAGATTGTGGTGGTTCAAACACATGTGAAGAAGTGCAGAAGACAATCTAGTAAAGAAGCACATGATCTGATATTGTGCCAATGTCTGTTATCTTAGACTGCTGCAATATAATCCACCAGCAACACCCAGTCCATTCTTTCACATTATCTTTCCACATTACGCTGCTGCAATATAATCCGCAAGCAGCAATCCAGTCCATTCTTTCACATCATCTTTCCACTTTACACTGCTGCAAAATAATCCGCCAGCAACAATCCAGTCCATTCTTTCACACCATCTTTCCACATTTGTTTCTGTCACCCTCTTGATCATTTACCTGTCACGTTGCCTTGAAAACTTAATGCCAAAAATTTACTTCTCTCGTAATGTGACCAAATTATTCTTTTCACAATCATATTTGTAAGCTGGCATGTTGTCTGAAGCTCTCTCAGGATTGAATTATTCAACCAACGTTCTAGTCACTTGACCTTCAAAATGAGGCAATAGATATACATCTTCAAGGCTTCTAACTTCTGATGCCCTCCTTCTTAAGCTATATATTGCAATTGGCCAAACTAATGTTTTGAGCATTCTTAGCCTGTTATATTTTTTTAGACTGTGATTGCTGAACGATCTTATGTTCAGTCTGCCTGTGCCTAACATGGCCAAAATTTCTTTACTATAGTGAACATCTTGTTTTTTTGTTGACATCTAAGTATTTAAAAGTGCTCACTTGCCCAAGACACATTCCATGACAATATTTGTTGAAGGTTTCATTTTCCTATGTTGCTGCCATGGTTTTTGATTTCTGTAAATTTATCTGAAAGGGAATAGTCTCCTAAGACTTCATCTAATGTATCTACTAAATGTTGCAAATCCTCCCATGTTATCACACTGAGGACCATATCATCTGCATTGGTATTGGTATTGGTATAAGTACTGGTAGTCCAACCATTCATTTAAAAAACAACTGTAACCAGTACATCCACAGAACTTTGATTCACTCCCTCATTCACAAAGTAAAACGTTAGTGACATTAATCATCCTTTACATACCCTCTTTTTTTACTTGGAAGGGTTATTAAAAAATACATGGATGCTGGCTAATGCATATACAGGTTTCTGATAACTTGAGTGAGGTAGTTGCTAATACACATATGCTTTAATACATTCCACAACTAGCAATGATTCACAGAGTCAAAGGTTGTCTTGTAACCAACAAATGCATATATTGTGGATGAATTCTCTTGCTTTCTCTTAGATCATTTGAAGGTTAAATACCAGTTCTCTAATTCCAACATCCTTCCTGACTGGTAGAGCTGAAAATCAGAGTATGTATTAAAATTAGTTCACAACATACCTGCCAAAAGATACATGATGATAGATAGATAGATAGATAGATAGATAGATAGATAGATAGATAGATAGATAGATAGATATGTGTACACACACACACACACACACACACACACACACACGCACACACACACACGTATATATGAATTCCCTTCACAAACTTTGAACTGCAAATGGTTGAGACCATAAGATCAAAGTTTTGAAACTTCAAACGTTTTAAATGGAGTTCGCCATATACGGAGGAATAGGAAATGTACCATTTTCCTCACTGTCGTGTGATCTTGGAGTTGGTATATTTATTTGGCAATAATCCCACCAGATACTGTCCTTTTTCTGGGGAATCCCAGTAGTTTTGTCTGGTTAAATGATTTTCATAGACTCACACTGTAGGCTAATGGAGATGAAATGAATCAGAGTCTTTATCCTAACCTGTAAGAGGCAGTTTGCTTACAGGCCAAACTCTTAATCCTTTGTGCTAACCCTCAGACTTGATCACTCTGACTGCATTATCTGGTCTTGCAAGAATAATGGGATAGTGACCGGTTCTGCAAGCTGTTGTTGCTACATGACTGACCGGTGTTATTGTATGCTTCTTGAAAAAGATCCATGCAGTATTGTGCATATAGCTAGTACTCCATTTTGGTGTTGTGTGTTTCTACTGTAGATAGTATGATCAGCAATGTCAGATATCTCTTATAAAGGATCTTTCATCCTTGGATGTGATAAAAAAAGAAAAAAAGAAGAAGTTCTCGTGGTGAAGTCCTGTAAGATAACTAATCACCATAGCACAGAATAAGAAGATGTTCAGAAAAAAATAGTTTACATGTTCTTGTCAAAGGCATAAGGAGAAGACAAGTGATTGGGTAGCTAAGGCACTGATTTTGAAAATGTAGACCAAAGTGTTAACTGTAGTGATATCAACTGCTATATGAAAGTAGGGTGTCTGCCAGCTTACAGAGAAACATTGGAAAGGCTGCGTCTGATAAATGTTTCCCTATCAAATTTCATGCATTCAGTTCTTGATACTCCTTTACAGAGAGGCCAGGTGAGTTCTTGATACTCCTTTACAGAGAGGCCAGGTGAGTTCTTGATACTCCTTTACAGAGAGGCCAGGTGAGTTCTTGATACTCGTTTACAGAGAGGCCAGGTGAGTTCTTGATACTCCTTTACAGAGAGGCCAGGTGAGTTCTTGATACTCCTTTACAGAGAGGCCAGGTGAGTTCTTGATACTCCTTTACAGAGAGACCAGGTGAGTTCTTGATACTCCTTTACAGAGAGGCCAGGTGAGTTCTTGATACTCCTTTACAGAGAGGCCAGGTGAGTTCTTGATACTCCTTTACAGAGAGGCCAGGTGAGTTCTTGATACTCCTTTACAGAGAGGCCAGGTGAGTTCTTGATACTCCTTTACAGAGAGGCCAGGATGTTTGGTAAATTCTTGCTTTTTTTCCGTAGTTCATAGTTTAGTACTGTACTAACTGCCCTTGCGAGCCATTTTAAGTCTAGCCAATTATCCCTTGGGAGGCTCAAACCCTGCACCTTATGTTTGTAAGGCAAACACCTTAGCCATTAAGCCACCCCTCCCAACAATTTAGTGGAATGTGGGTTTACTCATGCCTGTTTTTAGTTATTGAAGTTGAGTTTTGGAGGTAGTGATCCCGAGTGGAATTAGACAAGTAGTCACATATGGGAGGTTAAGTGTAGTCATGGTTATTAGTACAGGGCTCACCACAGTAAAATCTGACCTTCAAAAGTTTGTAAAGGGTGTCATGACTGAAGAGAAATTGTCTTGGAATATTACTGGGTTGGATTGCCTGTTTTTTCAGAACCACACACATCCTGGAAAATCAGTACTTTACCTTCAGAAGTAAAAAATAAGCCAGAAGTCACTATACTTGGCATCCTAAAGACTGCTAAGAAGTGATCTGAGTCTGCCATACAAGACATCCTTTGACCCATTACTGATGGATTTACTACACATTAGCAAGTCAAACGGCATCAGAAATTCTTGGACTAAGGATCTAAATCTCTTCTGCAACATCAACAGAACTGCTTGGAGGGACAGGTATATCTCGCTGAAGATACTGCTGCTCTGGAACACTCTCCATTCATATAAAACAAAGTTTATTCCTGTCCATAGTCAAGTGCAACTTAGATCTATAGATGGGAAATAGAAAATTTATCCCAGGACTGCCTCATGTGCTATTAATGGACAGAGGCAGCTCCCCTGGCTGGGGTGGGGGAGAAAAATCCTGGCCATATAACATTAATTAAAAAAATTCTGAACCAGAGGATCTCAAAAACTATTTTTCCTGCTGGGCTCCTTAAAAGAAACTATTGCCTTCTCTGTGTGCATGCACCCCATTGTGCAGTCTGTACACAAAGCAGATGAAAAATGCCCAGGATTGTCACTAGCTTTTGAACTATTACAGTACTGAAAGTGAGTCAGGAGCAGGAATCACTGTCCCAGATTTCTCTGCAATGGAAGAATTATGTTTATTTCTTCAAACATGCTGTCTCAAACAGGGAGCGTGCAGCAATGAAACAAGTTAATACTTCTGCCTCTCAAATGGGAGCTGTCTCTACTGCATTACTAAGCATACTGACTCAGTTGTTTTACTGATTTAGCAGCCTCCATTGTTAATACACGTGTGTGTGTGTGTGTGTGTGTGTGTGTGTGTGTGTGTGTGTGTGTGTGTGTGTGTGTGTGTGTGTGTGTGTTTATAAAATGCAATGCCCTTGTCAGAGCTACCATCTACTTTGAGTTAAACCCTGTACCTTACATACTGGAGCAAGAGTCTTAACCCTCCACACTAACTGCAAGACTTCCTTTTGGTAAATCACTGAGGATTACAGTCAATCAATGTCAGTCATGTTTTGTTAAGGAAATTAATTGCAGCGAGAAATATGGGACATGTTCTTTGGATGTGATCCTTGGTTTCCATTGTTCTGTTGAATATTGACAACGTGTTTATCATTTAGCTGTGAATAATTTGGGTAGCATGAAGTTTATAAGTTTAATGTTAGTATTTTAACAATGAATACATTTTTAACTTAGCTTGTGTTCTGCAGTCACATGGGTGTGGAATGTGCTGTGTTTGGGTCATAACAGTTTGGCTAGTGCTTGAAGCAGATGAGTTAGGCTGTCAGCTGTTAAAGAGCTGCTTTCTGTAATACATGGTTTGTTTCCCCCAACCATCTTTTGTCTTCTGTGTGATTCTGCCAAGTTACTTCACCTGACCGTGTTTCTGGGCTGCTCCTGAAAAGACCCAGTTGTATCCAGTGGGATGCACAAGGCTGTAAACAAATGTGTTACAAATTTGTCTTTTGAATTCTTGGATCCTTCACTTAGACACAAATTTGTACTACACTTTACTATTTGATAATGAATCCCAGCATTTCTGTTGTAGTTTACTGGATTGCCAGATACATTTTCATTAAATGTGCATTTTAGGGAAAGAGAACTTTACTGTTTCTCATGCCAAGTCTATTTTCAGTGTGAACATGTTTTGCTTTGTTTAAAAAATGTCTGTCAGTGTTTTTTTTCTTTAAAAATTGCAATATATTTTTAAATGAAATCCAAATGATGCCTGTTTATCCATGATACAGCTCCATTGACTCTAGAAGTGTCTGTTGTTACAATACAACATTATTAGCTATCTAAGTAGGTTACGGTTGTGATAAGTGCTATCACTGGGGATAGCAACTTTTCCTAACAAAGAAGACATGGAGACATCAAAATGTGAAGTAGGTATCCTGCAAGCATGTAAGGTCATTGCCCCCCCCCCCCTACACACACACAAATGGTATGTTATTTGTAAGAATACCTAAGATTTTTATATGAGTTATAGGTTGTTGTACAAAAGCTGCTGACGCTACATTTTTATTGTCTTTAATTGTTTTTCTTTATTCATTGCACTAAAGAATGAATTAATTCAGTAGTAGGTCCGTATTGTGTAACATATTCCAAACATGTTGCATTTTAGTATTCTAAACATGTTTCACTTTAGTAATATGTTTTGTAATGCCTTCTTTACAGAATCCAGCAACTGCAAAGGGAATGACATTTGTCAGGTCATGTATAGTTTGCATCATTTGAAGTGATGATCAGAGCTGCCTGATCATCACCATCCATTATGCAGTCATGGTTGCATTTTACTGTGATAGTCTCCTGTATAAGATCAGATTGTAAAGAATTTCTGCATTGAGCTAAAAACTGTTAGTCAGTTGGAGTGCAAAACTAAATTGCTACCTGTGTCAACAGTGCAGGATTTAAACCTCTCCACCTTAATTTACCTAATGTGAGACATCGAGCAAGTCACTTAACCAGACAGTGCTTTGGAGCAATTGAAAATTTGAGCTAGGCTTCTTAAAGGTATCCAAGACTGCATGCCTTGTAACTATGAACCTGTTGTTATTTGCCAGCCATTCCCTATTGTATAGCTGATCTAGTTCAGGGAATACTGTGGAAATAGCACTAGCCTACCAACTGTTTAATTCAATACAGGCAATTTTTTTTTTTTTTGTTCAAGGGCAGCAGGCACTGTGTTTGTGGATAAGGCACCAAAATGCGAAGTTGTAAGCCAGGAGCAACCCTTGTATTAGTAATAGTTTCCTTTAATGTTGAATTCAGATAAATTTTACTTCTGTAGAATTTGTGCAAACTGACTTAGCATATGTTGTCATTTGGTTAATATTTCGCATCCTTTCATAAATACTCTTCTAGTTAATCTGTGCTGCACATGAATGGGTCTTATGCTATGATGCTAGTGATCTTTATACAGTGTCATATAGTTTACCCAAAGCTTTCAATGAAGTAGATGCAAATGTATGTCTTCATAACAATAAGAGGTGTACACTAACAACAAAGTAGCTATAACTGCTGGTGGGTGACTCTTTTGAATGAAAGTACCTTGTGCTCTTATGTAGTCATTTTAAAGTCTTTAATATGGCTTTGCAGGACTAGTATGTGTGTCCTGTGTGTGTGTGTGTGTGTGTGTGTGTGTGTGTGTGTGTGTGTGTGTGTGTGTGTGTGTGTGTGTGTGTGTGTGTGTGTGTGTGCGTGTGAATTAAGCTGGAATGCCCTAGCTACTGTTTATGTGAAACTAATTTGGAATATGTTATGTGACTTTGGTCATTATTAATTTTCTAACACAGACATTCGAAAAGGATGCAATAAACAATGTAGTAATGACTGACCCTGCTGAGCTGATAAAAGTTAAGTCATTAGCCTGTCTCTGCAGGACTGGTGTGCATTTCTGTAAAGCAAATTGGACTACTTTTACTGGGGCTATTTTTATCACAATCAGACATATGATGTGCTCACAGTTGTTAAAGTGCCTGTAATTGTTGAGTACAGATGGTGAACAGTAAATGACAGCATTATGAGTGGCATTTTAAGGTTGAAATGTCTGGAAATGGGTACTTTTGTCATTATTGCTGTTGTTAGGCTTGATACAGTTTTTGCTAGCTATTTGATTTTCCCACATTTCCTCCTTTTGTATACCACTTTCTTACCTTGTCTCATTAGATGAGTGCATGTAAAGAAATTGCCTCAATCCCGGAAAGTACTGTTTTTATATAAAGCTCTCAGGGGCTGAGCAATGGTTAATAGAAAACTCAGAACAACTTTATGTGGTTAATACTAATGATGGCATACATGTGCATGTGCTGTGGGATGCATTTGAAAGGCAACAAAATGTAGAATTCAAAACTGTAAACTTTGGGCTATGGTGGAGATGAACAGAGGAATATTAGGTAATCTGGGGGTATGTTGATGCTGCCCTGTTCATAGACAAAAACAGTGGCAAGAAGAATACAGGGAATACATATTTATAATCAGGAGAAGGCAGGCAAGATTGAGAAGTATAAGAAGGCAGTTGATATGGAAAGCCTTAAACAAAACTCAGTAAGATCGTATCACAGAATAGGAATCATTTTGATCAACTACTGCTGCTTGTAGATCTTGTTGATCCCATATTTTGTTTCCATCATATGTGGAACTTAATGATACTCTTTCCTGAGATTACACACAAGTCACCCTCAGCAGTACAGCAGTGTAGGTAGTGTTACATATCAACAAAATAACATTCACAGAAGTTTCCAGTGAAGGAAATATTTATTTAGCACTTTCATCCAAAGACTTCATCAGAATAAAATGACAAAATGCCAAACAACCTTATATAGTGTTCTACATACTCAAACAACTTAATTGAACAATTAAACAATTAAAATCTAAAACCTTCTGCAAGGCAACTTTTAAAGCAACATTACACAATGGCAATGCTGTCATTGATTCCAGGATGCTTATCTGCTTGTAGTCTAAGCTGCCAAAAAGTTTCTCTTCTCAAAAACAATATTTTATACTCACCATTACTTACATCTCTAGGGACTGAGTGTAATGCAAAAAAAATCGAACTGTTTGAAATCTACACACACAGTAGAATGGTTATAAAGACCATTCCTGATTTCACAGTGTTTAGTACCATACAGTATAAAAGTTGACTTGATGAAGTTTGTAGATTTTATTTCACTTATCTCTGGGGAAATTAACCCCTAATTCTGATTTCTGTCATGCTTTACTCCCTGGTAGTTGCATATACAAAGTCTGCTACAGGTGGACATAAAAGAGCCTTAAATACAGATAGGAAAATGGAGAGGAATTTCCATGGTGTCCTGACAAAATTTCCTTTAGTCAGTGTGAATACCACCTTGGATGTTACCCTAAAAACGTGTTACTGACCTAGCTTGACAACCCCATCCAACAAAGCATACATAAAATGTATAAATAAAGACTAGAAGCCACTCATTTTTCTTTGTGCAAGAGTACCAGGTGTGAACACATTTCAGGACTTCACGGTGGGGAGACTCAGTTTCTACTTTCAGGCAGAACCTACACCCTCCCTCATAACATTCAAACAGATAGGGCTCCACTGACTTCTCCAAAAACATCTGGCAAAGCCTTTATCCCCTTGGCTAAGATGTAGACCTGGGGTCACTAATGACACAGCTGATGGAGTGGATGGCAGTGATTGAGGTGGTCTGGACTGCAGAAGTGTAATAGAATTGGAAATGACCATCAAACACACACATGAATAACACCAGTAATGAAGTGATGTGGACTGCCATACAACACATACACAGCTCACTGTCTGGAGATGAACTCCTGTCTTTTGTGACAGCCTACCATTTTCAGTTACTGCTGTCTAACCGTTGAAAAACAATGTACATAAATGCGCATCAGTCAAGCTAGGAAAAGTTAATACGACTGGAAACAAAGTGTTTACATTACAATCCTGGCTTCCTCTGCTGAACCTCTGCTTCCCATTGCTAATGTAGGTCAGTGTGGCACTGCTTCAAGTTACTGTATTGATGGCAACATTGCTCACTTCAATGTGTGATGTCAGTCACATTGGTTTTGAGCCAGCCATCCACTTTTCTCAGCAGGTGCTCCCTGAAGTTCCTGTGTGGGAAGGATAGGAAAATCCTGCTTTATATCAAGCTGAAGCTATGCATTCCCCACTGCCTAAAGTAGACATGGCTATGCATTCCCCACTGCCTAAAGTAGACATGGATATTCATTCAAGTCCTCACAGTGAGCAAAGCAGTAGCCATCTGCAGACAGATGCATGTTGCTGCACTGTAGTACTAGGTCAGGGTTATAGAACTTCCTGTGGTGGTATGACATGGCTGTAGTGCCCACTGTGATGCACTGGGCATACATATGCATGAGTATACAGGTTACGTGCATCATGTTAAGTGTGATGTGCATGACATGCTGATATAAGGAGAGCTACATTGTACACAGGTAGAAATTCACAGAGACTGACATTCATTAGCTTCATTAGCATAAATGCTGAGCTAAGAGACTGTTATTAAAAAAATATAAAGTGTTAGTACAATTTGACATCACGTTGCTTTCAGCTAAACCAGTAGAAGAATTTCAGAAGGGCTTATTTTATGTGGAGCTTCTCAGAGTTAAGGAAGGAGCCTTGTCTGGTAATGTACCTCAACAACAGACCCTGTGGAGTTCATCACTGAAACAGACAAATGTAGGAGTGTATATGTAACTAGTCATCTGTGATGCTAGCATGGTGCAGTAGTGTATGTCTGTGGCTGGGGGGTGCAAACCATGAATATAGGGAGTCGTGCAAATGTGATATGCAGCAAAGTATGTAGTACATATCTTGAGGAATGGCTACAGTAAATAAATGAGGGCAGCCTCCTGTGGGCAATTGGCCTGCAACCCTGCTCATGGGCATTGTACAGGTTATGGGGAATGACAGTCATCAAGGTCAACACATATAATAACCCATTAGTGTACATGCATGCAGTCCCATAGCTCTGTCTCTTTCCTGCATTGGACTGTATCAAGCCCCTAGCTTGCAAGCCACCATAGTGGGCAAAACCAATGGTCACCTGCTTCTATGTTCTCTTACCTATGCAAATACTAATGACTGTACTCTGCACATCTCTAACTTGTGTCAGTATGGGGATTCCTGAAGCATAATGTGGCAGCTTCAAGCATAACCCTGAATAGCAGGGTTGGGATTCAACATGCTTCATTTTATTTTGTTTCAAGTACTGCAGTTGAAAACCAGACATCACCTCATTGCTTGTGATGCAATATATTGAACTTATCAACACCTCAGCTGCAGTACACTGCTGTATATGCCTCCCTTGACTATTTACCCTGCCTTTCTGCTTCGATTTTAACTGGTATGGTAGGTCCTGCCATGATGGTTGCCTACTGTTCCAGTAGTTTGTACAATGTACATATTATATAGAATGCTGCATGCTACAAATTTGGACTATGTTACATATTATGTAAATGTCTGTGCACGTATATATATATATATATATATATATATATATATATATATATATTTATATATATATATATATATATATATATATACACACACACACACACACACACACACACACACACACACACACACACACACACACACACTGTGTGTATTTCTGTCCATGTTTATGTTCTGTGCATATGTGTATGTGTGTGTGTGTGTGTGTGTGTGTGTGTGTCTATAGATGTGCAGTATATATTGGTATATTTAAGTATGCACTTATTACAGTGTGAGTTTTGTTTTACTTCTGAGGAAAAGTATAATGAATACATAACAATATATTAATAGAATAGCATACATACTGATATGTTTATTTGTATGTTTGTTTTTTGTTCAATTTATTTCAAAGTATATTGTGGGTATCACAGTTTCAGGCCAAGATCCGACACTGATTTATATTTTTGTTTATAATTCTAAATCAAAGAAAAATGATGGCAGTGCATGAAACTTGAAAACATTAAAGGAAAACTTAAAAGGGCTGTAGTAATCAACAGATGTGACCAAAATTACTTGTGTCATAGGATTATAGGAGAGTATTAGGCTATCGACCCAGAGGCCATTTCAAGCCTAGCTGTTTCATCCCAATGTAATATCATAGAAATGTTAGTTTAATACCTAAGACTGCATTTAGTAATGGCTGCCCATGTCCAGGAGGGTTGTAGGTGCTTTTCCTGGTAAGAATTTTTGGTGCCCCATCCACTCTTCCAGGTTCCTCTTGAACAGTGTCATAGAGGTGCTCTGTTTCACATGATTAAGCCTATTCCAAAGATGCTGTAGTTGCTGGGAGATAAATCTGTCTAGCCAGCATGTCCTTTTTAAGTCACAGGCCAGATTTAGTTCCCTGGAATGGGTAGCCCTAGTCCCATTTGATTTATGGATATGCAGCAAGTTCATTAGGTTTGAGTCTGAGATTGCTCTATAAGCCAGGCATAAGTCCCCTAAGAAGTCTATACAACACAGAGCATAGTGAAAGGGACTTTAGTTGATATGTGTAAGGCACGTTCTGAAGTCCCTTGATCTTCTTAGTTAGAAACCTCTGAGGTCTCTCCAATTGCTGCAGATGTTTTGTACAGTACATGCCAAAAAGGGCATTATACTCAGTTATGGGCCAAATTAGTGTCAAGTATAGAGGGGGTTATAACCTCTTTTGCTCTTGAGACAATGCCTTTACTAATCAAGTGTGCTAAGTGGAAAGGCTTCCTTACAGTAGTCACATGGTATCAATAAGGCATGTTCCTAAACTAGAGGATACTGACTTAGATTGAGGTAACATACTCCAAATGTACATTTTATAATAATTTTGTGCTGTCAGAAACTGAGGGTAGGAAGCAAGAGAATGCAGAGAGGCAATGTTATTAGAATCCTACAACAGTATTTAGGTGAAGGCATACAACTAAAATCATGTGGCCATGTCTTGATGTTGATATGAAAAAAAGATGCAGTCAGCAAATATGAGAAGCTTTTTGATTATTAGTTACCCTAAATCCATTCATTAATACTGGCTTAAAGCATTTACCTTTTCTTGGGACAAGATTTTTTTCACCACCGCCTGTGCAGGAAGGAACTGAGTACACTCTGGAAATATTTATCGGTTACCTTTTATTCACGATGCACAAAGGTATCGGATATTTTTTATGAGGAGGACAGATCACATCTGCCCAGCACTCCCAACTATATGTAGGGACATTTTTCCCAATAAAACAATGCTAATGTTTTGATTGTTGGCAAACTTTTCACTTTTCAGTCAGTTTTCAGATCCTACTCTAAACCTTCATGTTTAACTCTCTTCCTTCCTGTACTAATACTTTCCTACATTTATAGAGGGTGAATCTACACTGATGAATCTGTCTCTGATTTGAATTGTATCTACTTGACATCTCTACTGCATGATAATATCAACATATTTAACTATTCATATTGTACCTATACCCCTGTCCAAAGCTTTGTATATATTTATATTGTTGTACTATTTTGTACTATCACTGTATTTCAGTGTGTGTAATTCTATTAATGTATATTTTTCTGTATTTGACCTTTTATTTCTGTTGAACTGTATGCATCTTGTGGAGCTTTTCTCCCCACGCCTCCTCTGAAAATGGGTTTCTTACCCAGTGGACTTTCCTGGTCAACAAATGTCAATAAAATAAATAATAAACTGCACTGGGCACTTCATGGTAACAAGGGAATGAGGCAGGTAATTCATGGCAGTTTTTACAAAACCCAGTGAATCAAACAAAGTCCACTAAAAAGCATATTCAGGAAACAGGTCTTTGCCTTTCCCACGTGTCCATAATTTGCACACCTGTTGAAAAACATTTTTATTTATTCATTTATTTATCATTCTCTGAAAATGTTTTTCATGCACTTTATTTAATTATGTGAGCATAATATATATTGCTGATAGTGAGTGGGCATGGATCCAATAATTACTGCTGTTTTATGGATCACGGAAAACTGTAATACATAATGCAGAACTGTCATTGATTTTATGTTATTTTGTAAACTGGAGTACAATATTTAGAAAATTGCTTGATGGTTAGTGTAACATTCCATGATCAATATGCCACTATTTATGGGTGTAGTCAGAAATCATGACTAACATTTGTTCATTTGAATGCATTTCATTTAACAATGAAGAAATATAAAACAGATCAGTTCATGTTCTGAATAAGTAATGATGACTCCCAAGTAATAGGGTTCTGAAAGAAGTGCTAACCTGCAAAAATGAAGAACATTTAGAGACTTTTTAGATGAGAAATCATACTGCATGAACCAAGTAATTACAAATAATAAAGATATGCACTGTTTTATAAGTACCATATATGAAGCACACAATGATTCCTAACTTCACAGCAAATTATACCAATTCTTGGTCATTGTAGCTTAGATAAAATGCAGGTGGATACCACATGAGTACACTGCAGTGTGCTCATAATCTCATGATAGATAACAATTTTGAAAACTTTGACATGCAAATAATTCCTTATCTATTATCTCCTGACAATGATAATGCAGCTGCATAGCCAGTGAAATATTCAGGTGACTAAGATGATTACCAGCAAAAAATGTATTCAGCATATAACTCAGGATTTGTAATAATATATTATGTGCAAAGAATCTTGTTAGACTCTTATGCCCTACTTCTCTGGAGATTTAGAATGTAATAATATAACTGTAATAATTCTAATGGCATACATTTGTTCTGAAAAGTGACAAGTGAGCAAAGCTACAGTACAGTTGTTCTGAACAGATGTATCTCACTGAATCACACACAACCAGAAAGAAAAACTACTGGTACACACCAGTGGCATGGCCTTACTGTCAGTGGTTAAGAAATCCCCTTTCAGTATGCCATCTGTTATGGAAATATTTCTACGATGTAATACTGTAACAAAACACACTGCCTAGTCTTTTGTCTCAAAGCTTCATTTATTGGAATTTAAACCACAGCTTGTTACAATACAATGAAACATTTCAATCTTAAGAGATGATAAACGTGGTAAAAACAATAGAGTCATACATAAAACACAGAGGAGGTTATTACAAATGTGAAGAACAGGAACAAAATAAATTTTATGACTTGCAGTGTTACTTACTGCAAAGAGAAATCAGTTTTAATACTGAGATTAACTTTCAGAAGACAGTAATTTTCCCATCGATCTAATTTGTGTTTTGCAGAATGGAAAAAGTCATGCTACAAATGCATAACATTAGACCAAGCGTAGGATTTATGAAAGTAATATATTTCCCAGAAACATGCAGAATAAATGCTGTGAGCAGATATGGTGTCTTACTAATTGGCAACATAAAATTGGTTATTCTATGAATGACCATGTTTCTTTGGCCAACATGCTTCAGTTGCTGAAAGACAAATATACAAACTTGAAGTACATAAAGGGGAGAAGAAGGTACCAAAAGGAATTAGTAGTTGAGTGGAGGTAGTCACAAGGGAGGAGAAGGAGTTACCACATAGGCAGTATCAAAGGAGCAAAAAACATAAGAAAAAGGCAATCATACATTTAAAAAACAATCTAGTGTATGGTAAAAAAAAAATAATATATGGCACTTAGCCAGCACAGATATTCAGCGAGTAGATGAAATGTACAATGACTGTGCAAGCCACTGTAGAACTGTGGTCCACTGATCTCTGTTATATATCAATGTCTGCTATGCATACCATAAAACTATGAACGCAATAACCTGTTTTTTTTTCTTGTTCCCCCATGCATATAGGTTAAGTCAGATGTTTGTAATTGGTTCCAATATGTTAGGTCATTACAGAGGACTAATGCGTTGGTGTTGTCAGGAGTAGGGCATACCAATGCTTCAGATACTTGCCTACAGAATGCCCATTATGTTTTACTTTTTTTAAATCTTTACTGGTGCATTTAGACCATATGATCTTAAGGGGTCATGTGCATATATCCCATAGGCTACTACTAGAAAAGGTTTAGGGTATTACATAGTTAATCTTGGCTAAGTCGTTATTTTAGTTATACTAAATGGTTTATGCCACTTTTCTTCCTTTTGTTTTTTTTTCATAACACATGCTCTCACACAAAATGTCTATGTATAACCATCTATCTATCTATATCTATGTCATGTATCTATCTATATGTATGAATATATGTGTGTGTGTGTGTGTGTGTGTGTGTGTGTGTGTGTGTGTGTGTGTGTGTGTGTGTGTGTGTGGGGGTTCTGTTTGTGTGTATGTCTGTGTGTGTGTGTGTGTGTGTGTGTGTGTGTGTGTGTGTGTGTGTCTGTGTTTGTGTGTATGTCTGTGTGTGTGTGTGTGTGTGTGTGTGTGTGTGTGTGTGTGTGTGTGTGTGTGTGTGTGTGTGTGGGTGTCACTGTTTGTGTGTATGTCTGTGTGTGTGTGTGTGTGTGTGTGTGTGTGTGTGTGTGTGTGTGTGTGTGTGTGTGTGTGTGTGTGTGTGTGTGTGTGTGCAGTGTTTGTGTGTTTGTGTGTATGTGTGTGTCTGTGTTTGTGTGTATGTCTGTGTGTGTGTGTCTGTGTGTGTGTGTGTGTGTGTGTGTGTGTGTGTGTGTGTGTGTGTGTGTGTGTGTGTGTGTGTGTGTGTGTGTGTGTCTGTGTTTGTGTGGGAGTGGGAGTATGTCAAAATATCTGACAGTCAATATAGTTTCAAGGCTAACCACAGTCCAGAAGCAACATCTTTTGGCTCCAATCACCCTAGACAAATTAGAAGGGGTAATTGTCAGACAGAAGATTCCCTCAGTGACAAACATTTGATGACATAATCCATACCAATTTAACACTTAAGGAGGCTGAAGAGAGGGTAAGAGCTTTGTTGTTACTCAGCTTAGATGCAGAAAAAATCATTTGACAGGATGATTAGCTAGGCTTAAAATGGCTTAAAAAGCTAATTTCCTTTTCAAAAGTGAGAATCAAACCCTGAACCTTGTGTCTGTGAGGTAAATACCTTAACTATTATATCAAGGATTGACACAAGCTGATAGGATGAAACTTGGAAGTAGGAGACATGACGGCAAGGAGAAGGATGGACATCCACTACTTGGCTTGGGATTAGAGTCAGGAGGAGGACAGTCTAGAATTGGTATAGAAATGTTGGTAAAGGAAAGGCTTCAGAAGACTGTATGGGTATGTCATCAGAATTAGTGACAGACTTATTGCAATCAGATTCCAGTGTAAGGCAAGGCAATATTCATAATTTCAGCAGATTTGTGATGGAAAAGATATGAGTCTATTCAGACAAACGTTGCAGGACCTACTAGATAATGTAGGACAACATGAGTTGATGTTAATAATGGGCAACATTAATGAACATATTGAGACAGACAGAAGGATATGAGGAATGCCTGGGTCCACATGGATGGGGCAACACGAATAAAGAAGGAGAGGCCATTCCGGACTTTTGTCTAGCAAATTACTTGATGGTGGCCAACATGTGGCTCAGGAAGAGAAAGAATCACAAGATCACATACAAGAGTGGCCAAAATGCAATGCAACTCAGGTAGATTTCCTCCTAGTAAGGAAAGGCAGTAGGGGAGAATGAGTGATTGCAAAGTTATCCACAGTGAAACACTCAGTCCACAGCATAAACTAATGGTTGCCACAATTAGCTGCAAGCAGTGGTCAGAGAAGGCTCTAAGGTCAACAGAGATGAGGCTGAAGACCTGGACGTTGACTAGAAGGAAAGCACAAGCATTTAAGAAATACTCAGTGCTCTAGTACCACAAGAAGAAGAGGAAATAGGTGGAGTTGAAGAAGAACGTTAGCTCCACAAAACAGCATGTGTCAGGACCTTAGAATAGCTGTGCAGCCAAGCCTGTCAGGTTAGCAAGGTACATAATGAAAACTGGTGGTGAAATGCAAACATCCAGGAAGTTATCAAAACAAAGAAGATGGGCAAGAACATTTAGGTGACAGAAAAGATGGACCATGCTAAGATTGATCAAATCATCTATAATCAGAGGGGCTGCAGACAACTGGCTCAGAGAGTCAGGGATAATGTATGACTGTAGAAAGAGAGGTGTAAAAAACAGCAGGGTGATCAGTACTACTGCACTGTACAGAAACCTGAGCAGCAAAGGAAGAACAGTTGTGGAAACATGCTTGAGGTGATGGAGATGAAATGCCTGAGATGGGTGGTAGAAGGCACACACTGTGGGAAAGAGCAAGAAATAAGGACATCAGAGCAAATGCCAAAATTGCTCCATTTGCAGAGAAGGTCAAAGAGAACAGGTTAAGCTGGCTCTGGGACACAAGCAGAAAAGCAGAAGACAAATTGTTGAAGATGATTTGGGATAGACAGGAAGAAGGTAAGAGGAAACAAGGGCATCTAGCAAAGTCAATTGATAAGACACCCCAACCCTGTGTAGAAAATGGGAGAAAGGAAGTTGTCGATGATGAAGATGATAATGATAAGTGGCCACTATTTTGCTTTACGTCTTGCACTACCTTAGTTTACATTATTACTAATAATTAGTTAATTCCTTTTGTTCTCCTCAGTCTTTTTCTAGTTGATTGCATTACACTTCAGTATCTTATCCCTTTTAAATGTTATGTTTCCTCATCTAGTCATATAGTTATAATTCACCCCTGCCTAAAACTAATCTATGTTAACTTTTTTTACTCCATATCATTTTTCAGTCTTTGAGCTTTTGCGCACATCAGCTGTTCACACGTATTCACATTTCATTGAGTATTTAACATTTTCCTTATCTTTCCCATCTTACACATGACACAGAAACACAATCACACACATGCATACATTCATTTACATATACATATAAGAGTACATGTGTGTGTGTATGTGTATGCTCACGTGCATACGCAGGTGTGTGTGTGTGTGTGTGTGTGTGTGTGTGTGTGTGTGTGTGTGTGTGTGTGTGTGTGTGTGTGTGTGTGTGTGTGTGTGTGTACATATGCATGTGTATAATCCTAATGGAAGCAAAGCCAACATACACGGCTATGAGTGTGTATAACCATATAACCATAATGTAAGCAATACACACTACATACACTGCTTCATTGAAATATCAATAAACTTGTTTAGTCAGTGTTATACTTCACATGAATATTGTACATAAACTCAGTTTGTTGCATAATCCATTTAATTTCTGCAAAAATATTACACTGTTTTTTTAATAATTCCAAACTCTACTGGTAGTGTGGTATAAGAATTCTCAGAATCATATTCATAATGACTAATATGCTGCTATACCTCGATAACATTTTGTTCACTGTGCACACTAACAAGAACACTGCACCCTGTAATAAATTTTTAAAGTCCAACATAAGATGCAACACATGGTATTACAAAATACTTAAGTCTGCTTTTTATATAAAATATTTGTTTTATTTTATTACACAACTAAATAAGTTTAAAGGGACAGATTTTGATTTTTTTTTGTTACTATTGATATAAAATCTTTGTATACAGTAATCTCTAACAATATACATTTACAGACAGTTTGTGAGAAGCTTTGCACTCTTAATGTTTTTTCAAACCAAAAAAATTAGACTGTTAATGGACATTTTAGAGATTATCTTGTCATACATTTTTTCAATATATTAATTTTTATCATGAAGTTAATGGGGTGGTGATGGTGGCTGCAATGGCTCTGAGTTATAAAAACATTTTTTATATCCCTCTGGGAATAAGAACACATGTTCATATCTGATCTTTATAGTAATATTGTCTTTTACAGAAGATACTTTATTGATTAAATATTTGTTGTTATGGAAAGGGTAATGAACTAAGTTTCAATATTTTTCTGGATTAGATTAATAATATTAATGATTATGTAGGTTTTACACACAATCATAATTGATCAACTATTAACTCTTTAGATGTTGTTGCTTAGCACAAGGTAAGTTTTTTGAAACTTTATAAAACGGAAGTTCAAAGTAATTCTGATTTGAACTTCAACAACTTGCATCCAACCAGGTTGAAAGAAAATATAATAAAAAGTCAATTAGTGCGAGTTAACAGCTTAACTGATGAAGATGTGTTTTTTTAAAAAGACAGTAAAATCTTAATGAATAGGTTGAAGAAAACAGGGCATCCTGAGTACCTCATAAATAAGATGTTTGAAGTTGTTAAGAATAAGAGGGTTAGTGAATATAAACCCTGCAGATGTACAGAAGATAGACATTTTAAGTAAAGAGATGAAGAGTTTAGCTTGACAATGTCTATGAGTTATTCAGTTGATACAAAAAGTATAAGAAAATAATCAATGACAACTGGGAAATACTATTGGGCTTTCCAGATACTATTGGCAACATAGCAAAGAATCATTTTTTTGGAATAAGAAGGGAGTGAACTTAAAAAGTATGCTTTGAAAAAGGTTTTACTCTTTGAACAATGTAGATCATTGTGACCCAGTTGACAGAAAAAATTCAAATGTTTTACTTGCAATTTCTGTAATTTTTTGGATGTTGAAAATTGTATCTTAAGTATAAGGGGGATTCAAACTGAAATTCCAGGTTTACTTGCCAATCTAAGTTTGTTATTTATTTGGAAAGATGCACAGAGTGCCAATCATTTTATGTGGATAAAACTACTCAGGAACTGCATAATGGGATTTATAAGCATCTATATGCAGTACAGAATACAGAGTTTACTAATGCTTTGGTGAAGCATAACAATGAAAGCACGTTTAAAAAGTTATTTGTTTTCTGTTATTGATTATTTTAAAGACTTTAGTTCTAGATAGTTCTAGATATGATGAAGAAGAAGATGAGTTAAACTGAAAGAATATTGTTGGCAACTAAGGTTGGATGCTTGCAATAACCAAGGGCTTAATGACAAGGAAAATTTTGAAGTGTATTTAAAAAGAAAAAAGCCAGAGCATTAATGTTCTGAAATTGGTCGCCACCATCACATGATTTTACTATTTAAGGTGTAGGCAATTAGTTTTTCATTAAGTCTGATGAAGTCTCTGTGAGAGACGAAAGTGCTTATGTTTAATTTATTCTTTTGCCTTATTTGTTTATTTACCTTAGAGTTACATTTGGTACAACTGATTTTATTTACTCATTTGGTCTGAGTGATTTATGTTTAAATGTCTGCTAAACCAAGACTTAATCATTGTACTTTTATAAAAAGTTTGCCAAGGCCAAGGTTTGAGACTATATAGTCATGAAACATTTTGGTTTCCACTGTGAACTGGCATCTGTATTAGCACATTACGGTGACAACAGACTAAAATGCACTTCTTTAAAGATGGATACAGAAAACAGTATATTGAATTGTACTCCTAAATAAAAAAAAATGCATGCATCATGTCAGGGACAGCCAAAATGGTCGCTGGTTTCTTTTCACTTGTAGTATAAGGCATCCTTCCTCATTAATATTAATCAAGAATACACTGCAACTGCATTGTACTACTGCTGATTATGCTGGGATTATTAATATCCTATTGTAAGTACATTGTATATTTTATACAATGAAAAGTGTTACAGGCCAGTATCTATATATGAGATTAATATATCTTATAAAAAAATAGATTTAGCTATTAAAGACTTATTCGATCTAGGGGTCATAGACTTTAGTATTTATTCATATCTTGAAAACAGGAATCCTAGGGTACCTTCGATATTTGGAGTACCCAAAATACACAAAGAAGCAGAGAATCCCCCACTTAGGTCTATAGTATCTGCCCAGGGATCCAAGATATCCCCCTTATCCACTTTTTGGATTGGAAACTTAAAACAATTTTGGGGCAAAGATCAGAATTTACTCAAAGACTCTTGGGAATTCCTGGGTAAGATTACCCCTGATTTAAATGTTCCTGATTTAAAATTCCTCACTATAGATGTAGTTGATTTTTTTTCTGTTATACCGCACGAGAAGGGTTTAGCCTGGTTGGAGGAAGCTCCGAGAAGTAATCCAGGGGCCTGTGACAATGATATATTTTTGGTTATGGAATTAGCTGACCTGGTTTTACATAACAACTTTTTGTATTTTTCTGGAGAATATTTCAAACTAACATCTGGGGTTGCCATGGGAGGCAATTATGCTCTGACTTATGCAGATATAGTCCTTTCTGTATGGAAAATGAAGTATGTTTTCAACAGCGAATACAGTAAATATTGAACGTCCTATTCTAGATTTCTGGACGATATCTGTATTTTCTGGACAGGTACAACAGGTCTGTTGGAGGATTTTATGAGACATCTAAATCTCAGTACTGACTTTTTGACCTTCACATATTGGGTTACTACCAAGCAGGTCAATTATTTAGATGTATCATTAAGAGTGGATGAAAAAGGCTTTAAATCAACTATACATAGGAAACCTACTTTTTCTAGCAGTTCCATTCAATTTACTAGTTCCCATCCAAGACATCAAAAGAGAGGTATAATCAAGGGACAGTTCGTCAGAGCATCTCGTATGACTTCTGATGACCTTGATTATAAACAGGAATGTTTAAATTTAACCCAGATGTTTCAGGAGAGAAGATATCCAGAAGAGCTTATTTCAAACATCAGTAAAGAGGTCAGGGATGGTAGGGATCCTAAATACAAACCAATTCTTGGTACAGGCAATATACAAAAATTTACGGTTGCCAGTGAATTGCAAGATTTACAAGATGGTTTTAATAGAGTATTTGTCACTGACTACAGTGCTGATTCTGGTGTTATTAAAAATATAATGGAAAAGGAATGGGAAAACTTTCGGGATATCAAGCATCTTTGCAACTTAAAAGGAAAAACTATAAGAACAGTTTTTCGTAAAGGGAGTAATATCAAAAACATATTAGAGTATGAACCTCGTGTGAAGGCATTTTCCAACCAACGCAGAGGAACATACAGATGTGGGGCCTGCACACAATGTAAATATATATCACATACCGATAAACTATACATTTCAGCTAGAAATAGGTGGATAACAGCATCCACCTACTCTAACTGTAACAGTCTAGGGCTGATATATTTAGCTATGTGTCAGAAGTGTCAAGGGTTTTATGTCGGAAAAACGGAAAGACATCTGAAGCGTATGATATATGAACATCTGTATGAAATACAGAAACTAAATTCTAGCAACGCCTTGCTCCGACATACCTTGGCATGCAACCAGGCTAAATTTGAATTCTTTGTATTAGAGACTCTGCATAGGGATAACAGAGGGGGTTTCTGGGAGACTAGATTGGAATATCAAAAAACCTACTGGCAAATCCTATTGGAAGACAACAGAACACCTGGCTTGAATGACAATACATCTATTGCACCATTGTTAAAATTGAAAGCTGCTAAATTGTAAATAGATTTTAGAAGTTTTTTATAGATATATGTTTTGTAATGATTAGTACAAGTATATATTGCATATGTTTTATATAATATACATCGAGAATACAATTATATTCAAATACTATGTTTTTATATATTTTACAAACAGTTTTTGGTTAAGTAGTTTTGTTGGATGAAATATTTACTTTATTGCTTTAAATCTTAATTAAATAATGATTTTTAATTAGTGTAAATTGAATACTATATATTAACAGTTTCAGCAACTTTTCTGTGTATCTGAGGAAGTCAGGGAATATCACTGACAAAAACGTATCAGTTTTAACTGATGTTCATTAAACAGTTGTGGTTGAGGTCTCCCTACAGACTGATTTTGTATTTGCTTTGTTTTAAGTCATCAGTAGACCCTCCGGTTTCATTACATTGTATATTGATTGCAATTATTAACACTGAAAGATAAATTTGAATTTGCCAGAACAACTCTGTGCAGCTAAATATCTTTTTTTTAGTACAACGTTGGGATCTGTTAGCTCTTATTTCCTTCAGATGATCTGACATTTTGATTACATTGCATATTGTCCACAAATAAGCTCCATTTGACCAATGTGATGCTAAACACAAAAAAGTCATTCTTTACATTTCCTCAAAAGTAAGAAATCTAAACTGCATATATCAGTGGGGATTTGTTTAATGGATGAGTCAGTTCCCTTACTCAAGGTCATGATTTTGCTCAAGTGGTAGATGCATTTGAATTAGTCTCAGTGAAGCATAAATTCAGATAATAACAGCACTGCATTATCTCTTGAATTTTTATTGTCTGTGCTACATATTGTAATGTCTCTGACACAGCAGGGCAAAACATGCCCGCCTTCTAATTTGAAAGAAAGGAATTTGGCATTCAACACAGACATGTTGGCAAGATGCACAGACATGCCTTTGCAGGACTGAATACCCAGGAGTTAGTAAGCTGTTTTGTTAGATTTCTTTCACTGAAGGGATATGTGATGTCTATAGACTGTCTTTACATCATGCTAAGATTGAATCACGATTACCACAGACTATGAAGAGAATTATATTTAATTAAAAACAGGATTTATACCAAACTTCTGTGAGATAAATTTGGCTTTTGTAAATATCATTCACTCTGAGTCACTTTGCGTCCGAAGATTACCAAAATATGAAACATTTTTTATTAATCATTGGAACTGGTTTTAGACACCCACAGTAGAGTTTTGCTACTTTTTTTTCCTCTTTGCCTGTTACTTTGTGTCAGTGGCTGTTATCAAAAATGGAATACATTTTACTGTAAAGTTGAGTGACATTGCAAAACAGGATGCTTAAATTAAAAATTCTAAAAATTTAAATTCTGCACAAAGTCTATAATTATTGAAGCAAATAAATGATGCAGTATTTAAAATGTGCGAAATTGTATAAGCATTGTACATTTGTTTGAATCCATTACAACAATGAAACTGATTTCAATAAACACACATCGCAGAGTGACTGTTTTAGCCATAACTACCAGTGATTATAATCGAGCATGCTTATTGTAACAGAGGTGAATAATTGTGCTCTGGGATGCTAGATAGGTCTGGCTGAGGTGATGTTATAATAGGCAGGGGTGTGCCAGCACCAGAAAAGTGTTATTAATGTCTGCAGGGAAAACAAAGTCGATGGACTCCTGGGCAGTCATTGGGTTTAACTCTGCTCTGGATATGGTAGTCTGAAGTAGCATTGTACATTTCCCATGCAATGTAACAGCAAATCACCACTTCTTTAGGATATATATCTTTGGGGGCCTTTGGTGGGAATATATACACATTCATTGCATATTTACTAGTCACAGTGGTACAGAACATCAGACCTTTCCGCTGATTATTTATATCATATTGTAAATTGCTTCAGCATGTTGTGCCATTTTCAAACACTTCGTTATAATCTCTTCTAAAAATGGCTATAATAGAAAAAAAGAAATGTGTATGTCTATATATATGTATCTATGTATATATATATATATATATATATATATATATATATATATATATATATATATATACTCACAAAAGTCTTCACTTCAACTTTTAAAATGAAAAACACACACTGGAGCCAGAATAAGCTGAATGCTTTCATTCAGTTTATTACAGAACTTCTTCAGAAAAATAAAATAAATTACATAAATCATTTCCTTTTATACCATTATTCTCCTGACATCATTTCCTACATTACTAATCCTTAAAAGGACATACACATTTAACATACAATTACTCAAAACACCACTTTCTATCACAGTTTTCAATACTAATAAACTATAAAACAGCCCCTAAAGCTTGTACAGGAATCTTCTGTTATATAACCATACATATATTATAAAAAAAACTTGAACAATACTAGCCAATATTATTTCTTAGTCAGAAGTTGACATAGTTTAAATAACTTTTGACATAAATCTTCTCATTAATACCCGGTGCCATATCAGCTCTTAAAAAAAATTGCCATTCAAGTTCTATTTTTTCTAAAAATCTATTAAAGGATCCCACAAATGTATCTGTATTCACTTTTTCAACTACAATAAAGGTGAACTTTCTGAAATTTTCACAGGTTACAGAATGTTTGACTAAAGCATTACTCCTATCCTTTTTCTTTATAGCCAAAGTGTGCTCTCTAACCCTGTATTTTAACTTTCTAATGGTCTTACCTATATAGACATTTTCACAATTTGAGCACACTGCAAGGTATACCAATCCTTCACTTTGACAGTCATGCCTATCTTTAGCTATTAAAGTATACTTCAGATGTTTAAAATGATGGCTCTGCACCCCCATCATAAATCTACGCTGACTACAGTTTGTACAAGGAAATGTTCCTTGATGGGTAATGACTCTAGATGTTGTTAAATCCATCATTGATTTAAAACTTTTTGTGCGTAAATTAAATTTAAACGCACTTATGGGAGTTAATTCTACTCTCACAAACTCATTGAGAGTATCTAGTCTTCTTAACCCACCATTGCACCCATGTTTGAATATTTTTGAGAAATTATGTGAAATGGATTTAAGAAATATAGCTAATAGTAAACATCACTTAACTAATAACAATGTCAATATTATGCCACATGAATTTCAATTTTTGAATTTGTTGAATGAATGTAATATCAGAGTGATGAGACCCGATAAGAGTGGAGGGATGGTTTTCATGCATCAGCAAGAATACAACAACAGCATGCTTAAACATCTTAACACAGCAGCAAACATCTTAACACAGCAGCTTACACACAAGTGAGTATCAGTGAAGTCAATACTGCATATAAAAAGATTAGAGCTATGCAAGATGACTTATTTTTAGAAGGCTTCACTGATATTGATGTACATCAATATCTCACAATGATTGCTCCTAAGATACCAGCCCTCTTTGGTACACCCAAAATTCATAAAACAACTATTCACCCTCCCCTCCGACCCATTGTTGATGGAAGGGGGTCAACCATTTATAGTTGTGCTAAATTAATTGACAGTATTCTCAACCCCCTAATTGTGCAAGAACAACACATTTGCAGGGATTCATTGAGTTTTTTGGACAATATAAGTAAACTAGAATATCAAGAAAATTCTTGTTTCCTTACCATCGATGTTAAAGATTTATATACCGTGATACCTCAAGAATTAGGGCTTGAATGGATCAAAGAGTCCATGGTAATAAGACGGTTAGAGGAAAAGACCATATATTTAGTGGAAACTTTACTTGAGATTGTCCTTACTAATAATTTTATGGTCTTTGATGGGAATTATTATCTTCAGAACACTGGGGTTGCAATGGGCTCCCCTTGTGGGGCCAGTTTTGCCAACTGTATTATGGCCCACTGGGAGAAAACCTTATTATTTAACAACATCCTATTCCAACAAAATGTCTCTTGGTATACCAGATACCAAGATGACATGTTTCTTATTTGGAAAGGACCTAAATCATTGGTACCAACTTTTATTTCCACCATAACACAAATGACCAATTTTTTTGAGTTCACATATACCCTAGGAGTATCTAGTATTTCTTTTTTGGACATTAATTTAAGTAAGGACATCACTAATTCGAGATATAAGAGTACTATCTTTAGAAAATCCACCTATTCGAATGCATATTTGCATTTTACTAGTAGCCATCCCTACCATCAAAAGAAAGCTGTTGTTAAAGGGCAAATGGTTAGGGTGGCTAGAATGGTCTCTGAAGACATAGATTTTGTTAATAAATGTCAACTTATGCAATCCATGTTTATTAATAGAGGATATCCTCAACCTCTAGTTACTGAGATTTTCTTAGAGGTTAGTTATAAGCGTAAGACTGGACATTTTAAACCTTTGTTACATAGCTGTTCAGCACAAGATACGGAGAACATTAATGGAGAACAAAGTATGACTGCTAAGGGTAAAGTGGAACATCATTATAGGACCAGTTTTCTATGTACTTATTCTTTTGAACATTCTAGTATAAGGGAAATGTTGAACAAAAATTGGGCAATTATTATGGAGGACAGTACACTATCTAAAGTTTTAGGGGATAAACCTAGAATAGCATACAGGAGAGGGGATAATTTAAAAACCTTGTTGGAAAGAAAGAAGAAACCTAATAAGAAAAAAAACACAAGGCATGTTTAAATGTGGTTCATGTCGGCAATGTAGACATATATTAATAAATAATAAAGTTATAATAAGGGATAAGACTTATTACAGTAAAGGCAAATTCAATTGCAAAATTAAGAGTGTTGTATATGCAGCCTGTTGTGACCAATGCGTTGCATGTTTTATAGGTAAAACTGAGAGAAAAATAAAACAGCATATTTATGAACATCAATACGCTATAAGCAAAAATGATTTAAACAACGCATTGGCCAGGCACATAAAAGAATACCCTGATCATAAGTTAAAAATTTTTATTTTACAACAAAGGTTGGTTAATATTAGGGGGGAACCATGGCAACTACTCTTAGAAATAGATGAATTAACATGGCAAATAAGAACTATGGCACATGTTTCGCCAGGTTTAAATGAATATGTGTCCATAACAAGTATTTTTAAATTATTGGCCATGAATAGATAAACACACTGAATAATGTAATATACATATTGTATAAAACACAAAATACAAAATATAGAATATAAAATGTTACACATTAATTACAAATTTGATATAAGTAGATACATATACATACATTATTTATAATATAGTGATATCAAAGAGGTGTTAGTTTGCCTTTTTGTACATTAGGGCATGTATTTAAGTGCCTACTAAAAGATTATTAACATCAACAATAACAAATGTTAATAGTAGGGTACCATAGTTGTAAATAATTTTATAAGATCCATATTAGCCCTTATGGGAACTTGTCTACCATAATAATGGATATGGCATTACTAGATAACTTGAAATAACGTAACTTCGGATTGTCAGTTTTAGTTGGGTAATAATAAAATACAATACACAATGTTTTTGCTTAGTGTCTTAGCATAAAGGTAACACTTGAAAAATATTACATTTAGCACATTTGTACAATTGTTGACACTGATATTCAGAACACATTTAGTTTTTGTTCAATATCTGCTACGAAAACTAAAAAAGTTGGGTATTGTCGACATGTCTTTAAGGACATTAATAGGAAGTTTATTTTATCATATGAATATTTAACGTTTATTACAATTTAAAAGTTTTTACTGCTGCAATCTTGCTTGTGTCTTCTTTTGTATGACACGAGCGGAACTTTGCTGATGGCTTAGTTTGTGTTGGTTTGTGCATTATAGCACACATATTTTTATGTAATTTTGTCTACTTAAGTTTTAAAATATTACTCTTTAAGAGCAGATTAAGTGATTAATTTGATTGGTTAATTGATCCAACATTTGTATAAAAAGGGTTTTAATTGGTTTAATTAATGTCTGAAGAAGGTAAAGCACTGTCACCACCAAAAGTGCTAACCTCACCAGTTTTTAATAAAAGTTTGGCTCCTTTTGGTTTCTTGCTCGCTCAGTTTATTTCGTAATGACTCTATCCTGACCTTCATTCTTGTGCCTCCCCTTCCAAAATTTCTTTTAAATTTCTTGCCTTTTTATTAATAAAATTTGGTTTAGTTCCAATAACTCTAGTCAGTTCCTCATTGCCCAAAATAATCTTCCATTTTTCCTGAATCAACTTTTTAACATTTGGCCCATCAGTACTCATAGATACCGGAAATGCATATTTTAACCCCTCATTCTCACCCACACTTTGATCAGAATTCTTCTTCTGAAATCTCATAATGGGTGAAAATCTATCTTCCCTGTTATTATTAACGTATTGTATAACTTCTTCAAAGGTTTCACTGGGGTATCCTCTATCAGTAAACAACTTTTTGTGTGTCCAGTTCTATTGCAAATTGATGGTCATCACTGACCATTCTACTAAGTCTAATCACTTTCCCTTTGAATACATTAATTTTCATATATTTGGGATGGTAACTATCAAAGTGTAAGTAATTTTCAGTAAAAGTTTTCTATCTATAAATGTTGGTTCCAAATACTTTGTTACCAACATCCATTTTAACTTCAACATCCAAAAATTGGACTTCTGTACCTTTATTACCTATAGTAAACTTGAGCCAAGACACTGACTGATTAATTTGCTGGAAAAAACTCATCTAGCTGTTCACCACTACCAGCCGAGACAAAAAACAGGTCATCAATATAACGCCTGTAATATCTAACATACTTAAATAAATCCATCTTCTCCAAAAATGTGACTTCTCACCAACACATAAACAAATTGGCAAAAACAGGCACTATGTGTGCCCCCATTGCTACACCATTTGTTTGTTGGTAAACTTCTTTACCAAACATGAAAAAGTTGTTATGTAACACTATTTCCGTTTACTGACAAGTGACAAAAATGTCCTGTTTAAACTTCACTTTATCCAAATGAAGCCTCATGAACTCTATTCCTTCATTTTGATCTATTACAGTATACAATGAACATACATCCAATGTACACAGAAATGTTTCATCTCCTTGGAACTTAAAGAGTCGAAGCTCATCCAGAAACATCCATCACTCTTTTAGGAACCATTTACTATTTTGTACAATAGGATTAAGTATTCCATCTAAATGCATGAACATTTTTGAAGTTTTACTGAAGTGGGCAGAAACAATAGGCCTGAATGGGGGATGCCTTTCATGTTTGTGTATTTTAGGGATGCCGAATAGCATCCCTAATTGAGGCTGTTCAACAGACAAAACTCAAATAAGTCTATTGAAATATATTGCTGGTATAATAAATCCAGCAAAATAATATCTAATTCTTGGAACTTTTTCCCTAACAAATTTCCTGGACACTTTAAGGTATTTGTCTCCATCCGTCAACATCTCCATAATACTTCCATAGTAATCCTTGTTATTCATAATAACAAGTCCTTGCCCCTGTTTGCTTTCATATATCTTATATTTCCATAAGAAACAAGCTGTTTCAAAGCCATAGTTTCTTCCTTGGTCAAATTTTCTCTATACCCAACTTGTTTTTTTACTATCTTGTAAACTGTAAATATTCTCACAAATAGTAAGGTATTTGTCTCCATCTGTCAACATCTCCTTAATACTTCCATAGTAATCCTTGTTATTCATAATAACAAGTCCTTGTCCATTGTTTGCTTTCATATATCTTATGTTTCCATAAGAAACAAGCTGTTTCAAAGCCATAGTTTCTTCCTTGGTCAAATTTTCTCTGTACCCAACTTGTTTTTTACTATCCTGTAAACTGTAAATAGTCTCACAAATAGTAGAAAAGGTGCTCAAAGTGTTAACTAATGGGGGATTAACATTCCTTTTCTTTCTTAAATACCCAGTATCTTGAGTAGACAAACCATCAAACAAATATTTCAGATTTAATTTTCTTACATAAAGTTTAAAACCTAAAATAGTATCAGTAAGTCTTGCTTTTTTGCAGGCAAAAAGGAAAAGCCTTTTTAAGTACCTTAATTTCAACATCACTAAACTTTTTATCATTTAAATTAAATATCTCTTGTGTGAAGGCTAACGCCCTCTGTTTTTGCCTTTTTTCTTGCCTACAGTTACAAATGCTTCTTGGTTGGGAGGGGGGCTGCTGGTTCCATTGGTCTGGGTGATAAAAGAAACATTTTTCCCACTTTCTACACTAGAAGCACTAGTTAACTGGTCCCTATAATTATTGTTGACTTGTGGAATGATCCTACTTCCTGTATCTGAAAAAGAATCAAGCCTGTATAATGAACCCGGCTTCTGAAATTCACTTCTTGCATTTTTAAAATTCAAATTATTATTATTATTTCTTTTTTTGTTAACCAAGAATGCTTGTTTTTGTTGATATGCTGAAAATGCTGGTCGCCCATTATAAATGTAATATTACATACTTAAAAACTGACATGGAAACTCTGGACATGAAAGTTAGGGGGTCCAAATGTTTCCAGCGCTTTTCTACTTTATATGAAGGTATTTCCATCAAAGTAGATAGGCAAAAGGTGAGCATTATCAATAGAAAACAAAAAAATTGAAGAGGGACTTGGCTGCCTATAAAGACAAGACTGCCTATCCTTTACCTAAATGTTTAACATCAGTATAAACTGTGAAACCAGCTGGTGCATTTGATAGTACTAATGGTCTTACAGAGGCCACTGCTTCTACTTCTGTTTCGTCAGTGTGATGCTGGCAATATAAATGTTGTTAATAACTCTCCCAATGTTGGTACTGCTGTGTCCACAATGAATGGACCTTGTTTAGTGGACAAATCAGGGGTGCAGAAAACCCCAAGGTGGGTGAAAGAAGTTCAGGCCACACACAAGAAGATACAAGGGAAGAAAGGGAACAACAGGAACAGAAACAACAAAAAGAGAACTTAAATTTTTGTATAGACTTTTTAAATTTGTCTGATGTTAACTTAACAGATGACACCTACAAGGTGTTACAATGTGGCTTTACATTTATTCCTTCCAACAAAGTGAATGTAGTAAATTTGTTTGTGGATTTTAAGTTATACTTAAAGTTGAATTTTAAGTTCATTTTTGATGGTTTGTCTACTTCTGTTTTACCCACAGAACAATGTAAATGTAGAAATGCTTATAATCCTGCCTTATGCTCTTCCTTATAAGTTTTTGGTACACTATGTGAACAGCACTTTAGGGACATTAGTAGATGGTCCCACAGTACTGATAAACTTACTCAAAGAGAGAGGGAAGCATTAATTAACTTAGCTACTAACAAGAATCTGAGAGTAATGAAGGCAGATAAGGGTGGGGCCCTAATCATTATGCATACGGTGGACTATGAAAATGCTATGCTGCAACTTTTGAGTGACCCTAGAATCTACAAACAGGTCAATATAACTGAAGTTTTATTGTGTTTCAATCATACTGACACTTTATTATTTGATTTATTTTGTCAAGGTAATATTGGACACTCAGTATACATGTTTTTACAGGTTGAACATGCAAAGTTAGCAGTTTTCTTTGGTATTCCTAAAGTCCACAAATGCAGAACCCCCCCCCCCCTTTAGACCCATAGTGTCAGCAGCATACTCTAAGACTGAACCAGTTTCTATTTGGTTAGATAAAATTTTGAACTCTATTGTTCAAAGTCTAAGGTTTTATGGCATTTATTAGAGTTGTTACGTGAATTTAATTTAAAAAATTTTGATGTGTCAACTATATTTTTTGTAGCACTTGATGTCACTTCCCTTTATACAAGTATAGGTCAAGAAGCTGGAATTGATTTATTTAGGGAATATTTGACTGGTCATACTGACTTTGACAATGATAAGATCAACACTTTGTGTGTTTTGGTGGAAATGATTTTGGAAAGTAATTTTGTTAAGTTTGGAACTAGTATTTTTCAGCAAATCTCTGGTGTGGCCTAGGGTTCTAGAGTGGCTCCTTCTTATGCCAATCTAGTTATGGCTATGTGGGAGATGAAATTTCTTGTGACACATCCTTTGGCTAGGAATATTTTATATTACAGGCATTACACTGATGATTTGTTTTTTTTGTTTTTTTTTTTGCAAGGGAACCTTGACAGTTTCCAATTATTCTTGCAAGACCTGAATTGTTCAACCAGTTTTTTTAACTTTACCCTGGGAGTGTTTGGGAAAACAATAGACTTCCTGGATATTCAATTGGAACTACTTGATGACAGTTTTAGTTTCAGTAGTAGTATCCACAGGAAATCTACCTTTGTTGATCAGTACCTGCACAGGGACAGTCTTCACCCCCAACATATAAAAAAGAGGGGTTGTCAAGGGACAACTTGTAAGGTTGTCGTTTGACCAGTGAAGACTCTGTTTTTGATGGTGATGTTAACAAACTGACTGGATTTGTTATAGCCAGGGGATATAATTTGTTTTGGTTATGTAACATTGTTGCTGAAGTTATAACTCTCAGAGACAGTTTAGCTACTCCCATTTTGAAAGGCAATTTCAGTGTAGCAAGTAGGGTGAATCAAAACAACAAGATGTTTGAGCTTGTCTTCCCATTGCCCATTTCAGATGGAATGGAAATTATTAGGCGTGTTATTAAGGAAAATTGGAAGGTGTTGCTTGGACATTCTGAACTGGTGAAAGTCCTGGGTAATAAACCTTTGTTCACCCTGTTGGGAATTTTGCTTGTGTTCATTGCAGGCAATGTAGATACATAGCCAATTCAGGTTCTGTTGAGCTGAAACAGTTCAAGAAAGTTATTTGGGCAAAGGACAGGTTTTCATGTGATTCTGTGGGTATTGTTTATCTCGCAGTATGTAATTCTTGTACCAGTTTGTATGTTGGCAAGACCATCAGGTCACTAAGTAGAAGGATTTATGAATATGTGTTGGCAGTGAGAAATAAAGACAGGAATAATACACTGGCTTGACACATTTTATTTTGTAACAATTTTAAGAAATTTACATTTTTTGTTTTAGACAAAGCAGTTTGTGGTCCTTTGGTGGGTAATTTCAAAGCCTTATTAGAATTTAGGGAAACTAAATGGCAAATAGTTTTAACAGCAGACTACCCTCCAGGAATAAATGAAACTATTAACATCATGTTTTCTTCAGTTACAAAGGCTTTGATGTAGTGAGCCAAGCTGTTCACAAAATGGGCTTTATTTGATGAAACACTGTGCAATAGTTTGTTATTGTTGATTATTATATATATACATTTTCATGTCTTTATACATACGCAATGTTAAAAAAATTTGTAGTGTATTTTTAAATTTTCATGACATCACAGTGGCTATTTAAATAATTTATTTGAGGCATTTTGTCATTGGATGATTTTTTTTCCACATGACAAGTATTTAAAGGGTGGTTTCAAATTTTTGTATTTATTCTGATGAAGTTCTTGGTGTTTTATTAAACGAACGAAAGCTTATAGGTTTTGTGGTACGGTTCCTTCCTGGTCTTTGGTTAGCTGCTTTTTCACTTTTACTTTGTTCTTTGGAGTTGTTTAGCTGTTACATGTTTCAAGTAAGTCAGTGAATGTATCAATAAATGACTTTAAAACTCTAATGTGAAATTAAATAAACTTAAATGTATAAGTTTATAAATAATATTATCACACAATTTACTATCTAATAAGATTAAGTCATCTGCTGAAATTTGATGTAAACTAATAGAAATTTAAAAGAAATTATATAATTATCCCCAGGAAGCCTCCGTGTAAGAGTTATAACTCTTACACGGAGGCTGCAGTTAAACGGAGTGATGTCAGCATGCTTTGCATATTCATGAGAGCATGCTGAATCACACCTAAGTCTAACACGGTCCATGTAAGACAGTAGGGGGCGTGTCTGAAGGCTGAGCCCTGCAAGCGGACACGCCCCCAGAAGTGTAAAAGTGCCCAAAGTAAACACCCACAACAGAGTCCACGGAAATGTGAATAAACACAACACAACACATGCCCCCACAGACTATAAACATAAAAGATATATAAATGAACATGTTATATATTTTTTTTAAATTGTAAAGATGTTTAACCGTGAGTGCGCTCGTTTGCGCGGGCGTGCCCGTAGCGCAGCTACAGTTAGCAGTCAGTGGGAAAGCATATAAGAACTAAATATGCAAAATAAGCCAGGACGCAATAGCGTAGCAGTACAGATGTTGGCTGAAGAGCAAGCATTCATGGTTCGAGCCCCCACAACACCAATATTTTTTTTTTCAGAATAAGCAGGAAACAAGTCCCTGACAAATATGTACACATAAAACCCCAATATATGTAAAATGTAATGAAATTGCCCATTTATATTGAAGAAATGTGAGGTAACAAAAGAATAAAAAATGCCAGATGTGCCCATAGATGAGCTACAGTTTAACAGGGTGAGTGCATCTGCCCGTAGATGAGCAGTGGTTTAACTGGTGCAAAATGAGTGCCCGTAGCTGAGCAGTGGTTTAACATGCTAAATCTATGTGCCCCTAACTGAGCTGAGCGTAATATGCGTGCTGATAGCCAAATGCGGCTTAAAGCAGCGTACCCCGTTTGCGCGGAGCTGCGCACCGCGCAAACAAGCTAACCAATGGGCAACGTTGAGCAAGCCGTATCAAAACTGCCTTTACACAGATACACCCCTCAGCATGTCTAGACAGTCATGAAAAATAAAAAGCAGTGGCCAGGTTCGAACCCAGGATACTATACACCACAGTCAAGGTACAGAACCACTAAGCCACGACAGCAGTACCTGTAAGTGCAATAATAGCTAATATATAGGAATGAATACAAACTAGAGCATGACAATGCAGGTTTACTGAAGTTGATACAATTCCAAAATGGCCAATCACAGATATGTGCGGGAAAAACGGACTATATAAGCCCCATAGGCAGGAATACACAGCATAAACAATTGTAGAACAGACATGCAGGCAGAATGTCAGGAGTAGGAGAGGGTAGTCGCTTTCGAGCACAGAGGTGGGGTGTTGAGGAGTCCAGGTACATGGCCTGGCTCCTAGTCCACAATCATGAGGCCCAACTCATGCAGGGCCAGGTCCTCTGGGGAGCATACAGGGCTGAGGCATGGGACCGGTTGGCTCATGATCTCATCAGTGCCACAGGGATTCCAAGGACTGGTGAGCAGGTCCGTCACCACCATGCGGACCTGAAGAGACGCAAGCAGGACCAACTGAACCTTTGGATCCAGGAGGCCCGGCAAACACCCAACGCCCCACTACTGAGTAAGTAACATTTAATTATGTATGTAAAAAATGAAACTAGCTGATATTATGGAGATGTATATTCCAATATTACTTCATTTATATTACAGCTGCAGGTGTCCGTTCTGTGAACCGCAGAGCCTATGGCGATAGGCTGGTGCGGTTGCGCCACCAGGCAGGTCAGTAATCCACTACCAGTAACTGTAAAGAAATATAAAAGTATGACAATCAGCAAAAGAGTGCAGTGTAGTCAGTAAGGAATAAAATCTGCAAGTAACAGTGTGAAAGTGTATGCAAGTATTGCTTGATTACAAGAGTTTTCAGCCTGTAAGTTTAACCTAAACATGAAACTGTCCGACATATATTCTGAAATAAAAATGCCCTGCCTGTAAGAAAATAGTACACAACCTGCAGCAGGCTGAAAAGTATAGCTGCAGAAGATGATGAAATCACATGTGTGAAATATATCCCTGTGGAAATACTGAAACATGACAGAAGTGAGACTGCTGGAAAGGATTGTAATAACTACTGTTAAAACATGTCAATAAAGCCTAGAAGTACCATCCTGAATAGTAAAATGAAAGCAAGTGTGAGAGTGTGAGAAAGTGCCATGAATCCAGCAATACAGTAGTAATAACCCCTGAATAAAGTATACTGCAGTCAAGACAGAATGAAATGCATGTGAGATTCAAAACCTAACAGCAAAATCTGTTCAAAGTGTTGCTGCATCTGGAATGTGTATCCCAAAATCAGGATATGTTGCTCTCAGTCTGCAATATGCAGATAGGATGTTTGTCTGATATACCAAACATCCACACTTGTCTACAGCTAAATAAAGCAAATGTAGCCCTGATGTAGCTGAACAAAGCTAGATATGAATGTGTATGAAGAACCATAAAATGTATATTGATGTTGCATTAACAGTCCTATCACCAAGTTTAAATAGTTATCATATAGGAAACTGTAGTTAGAACAGTAGTGTGTATATAACTGTAGCTATTAGAAATGTACAGCATATGTATTGTTATTCGAAGGTGTTAATATTACTTTCTTCACCCCACCCTATAACCACATATAACCCATTCCACATGAAAATGGTATGTGCAATCACAATTAACACCCCTGGACGTTTGTCCTATTGGGTCATATATATTTGCATGTCTGTTGATGCATCTGCCCTGTTCATACATCCACACCTGATGGCCTGTTGCCATCAATTAACCCTGCATGTTGTTGGACTGTGTATTTCTGTTCAAATTATGCATGTGTTATGCACGCTGTTCAATGGTGTGAATATCTGGGTGTTTGGTTAATGGGAATACTAATGCATGCTGTTACAACTAATTGTGAATGGTATTATATGTCACTAACCCAAACTGTCATGACATAATGCAAAACATAGTACGACAGGGAAGGCGTGTTCCAGTGGACCCACCTCTCCCACCTCAGCTGGCGAGTGCACCTGGCACTAGTGCCGAGTCTGGACCCTCCTCCGGTGGCCCTGTGCCACCTGCGGGTGGAAGCGCTGCAGGGGATGGGACTCGCCCCCCCTCTGCAGGTGTAGCCGGAGGAGATCCACCACTCACCATCCATAGCATCCGGACTGTGGTGCATAGGGAGATTCGGGACTCTGTCCTTGAGTCCCTATGCCAGCTCGAGGCACGGGTGGCGCAACTATCGGGCATGCCTGTTGCCCCGTCTACACAGCCCCCAGCATAGCCCCATCCTGGGCAGTGAAGGAACAGTGGCAACTGCCTATGGGTGGGGATATCAGTTCCACTGTTGCCATCTGTGGGCTCATGGGCTCTGGATATCCAAACCTCCGTCCCCGTCAATTGTGTAACCCCCCCCACACGTGTCATACACCGCCCCTGTATGCGTCTTGTTTGTCTTGTCTGTTTACCTACCCAACCTACCTCCCCAGCTGTACCGACTACCTTCACCTGACATACCACTCTCACCTGAAAAAAAAAAAAAAGGGCACTCTGTACCCAGAAAAAAATTATGCCCCATACATAGCTGCCCATTCTGCACACATGTCTACTGGACATGGAACCTATCAATTCCAATTGGCTGTACAACAAGTATTATTGTTGTCCTGACACCTCTCTCAGGGGTGGAAGGCTTCAAATGTCACACCAAATTACATACATATGCACAGCTGTTGCTGATGAAGAAATGGGCAGCTATGGGCCTTACCTACATCCCTCCTGCACATCCCAAGCTTGTTTCCCTACTGTCTTACCCACCACTTTCCTGTCTCCCCATTTTTCTTTTCTTTCAAAGAAAATAGCGCGGGTGTGCGCAAGAGTAAGCACGTTTAAGTGGTTGTAATCGGGTGTGCGCTTGTGTGTGCGGAGCTAACCGCCAGTGTGCATGCGTGAGCTCCGCGCAAACCAGTGCTAACCCGGTTACAACTGCTTAAAAGTGCCTTAGTCACTTTGATTGACAGGTCCTTTACTCAGTTCAAAAGCAAAATAAAATCCCACTGTGAGTCCCGAACCCAGGACCTTGGCAACTGTAGTCTGTATGACTTACCACTAAGCCATGACTCTTATGCAAGAACATTGTGCTAAAGTAAATATATCATGTAATAGTAGGAATGAATGTAAAGGGAATATAGATGTGTAGTACACAAAGCATGACATTTAGAATTACTATCAAAACTACTGGATTTCCATAATAGTAGTGTGTGAACAGAAACAGCCATGCTAGTTGGAAGCTAGTAGGTAATAATGTCACTATAGCACCTTGCAAGACACACACATATTCACAGCAGGATAAGCACTGCCCATACCCCACAACCTCTTACAGGAACACATCTGGACCAAGTAATAAAATATGTGGAGCAAAGGCCCTAAACCAGGGACACATTACAAATAATGTTACAACAAATGCAGACAGTTCAGAAAGTAACAGGGTCTGCACTTTGTGGGATGTTTGGAAGGGTATGCAGTCTGGAACTTGAATGTTTGTCACCATATTTTGACTTGAGCCCAGAGTGACTTGCCAGAAAAAGGTGTGCATGAGATATTGACCAAAATATGAGGCAGAAATGTGGACAACCTGCAAATATCTGTACACATGACGGGTCCGAAACCACCATATTTGAATAGTTAAGAGCCTAGACATAGCAACAGTGAATGACTTACAGGGATGCCCCACAGACCCCATGTAAAATGTACAAACAGTAGGCAGAAAGGTGTAACACATGCAATGGTAACTATGGAGTCCTGAAAGTATTCACCATTTGCATGGCAGAAAAAGTGTAGTAATACATATGCTCATGCTAACCCACAGTCACAACTGCAGCATACCAGACAGTTTAATGGGTGTACCCCACTGATATGTACCATTCCATGAGGCACATAACAGATGAACCTGAAAGTCTCTGGGGCCTGCTCAGCAGCATACTCAAATACCCTAATAGATGTCAAGGCCCACACCATGGCCAGACCACACTGCATGCTGTAACACCCTAGCAGATATAGCAAGCATTCCAAGGTGTGAATGTACATGGAAAATAGGAAAGCTACAGCAGCACACTACAGTCGAGACACCTAGCAGGCATACAAGTAGTGACTGTAAAGGGCAACTATTGAAGCCTTAGCAACAAAGTGCAAGCAAAAGTGAAAGGAAAGCACACACACACACACACACACACACACACACACACACACACACACACACACACACACACACACACACACACACACACACACACACACACACACACATTAACAGTAGTAGTAGTAGTTGTAGGTGTCAGTGTACATACACAGTTAGTACAGGAAACTGGAGAAATGAATGGAGGAATGTTAATCTACAACACACCTGGAAATATGAGAGAGATACCAACCTTTACACTCACAGAACATTGTCCACAGCATAACAACATGGTCCCTGCCCTTAAAATCTGAAAGGGCTATGCCTATCTCACATACCTTTTTATAGCACTGTTCTGAAATCACAGTGAGAACTGCAATCAGTACACAACTGGCTGCATGCAATTAGCAAATGCTGGCTAACAATTGGTGCAGAGGCCATCACATGGGCATATGCAGATACCTACAAAAGTATGCTGTACTCCATGTCCACACATGCAATACTTTCATTGCACCCTGAGAAGGACATGAGAGACAGAGAGAGAGAGAGAGAGAGACAGAGACAGAGACAGAGAAAACTGCAATTAAGCAGACAGAAACAAATTGTTCAGCAACAGCTACCTGAAAGCTGACAACTGGGAAGTGGAGCAGCAGGACAGAGAACCAGACAGCAACACAAGCAGCTGTGACAAACACAGGTAATGTAAAGTAATACTATAAAGGTCTACATACTGTGAACCATCCATATGTATCATTGGTCTGTATCCATATGTATATGAAGATGTGTAAAGGGCAGGGGACATACAGCAACTATCAGTGAACGCTGTGCATACATTTGTACGTGAGAGCATCTATGTGCACATATCAATGTTGTTTGATTGTAGGTTGTAGTGCCATGTACAAAGTAGGTTTCACAGTTATGTATGTTTAGCAGTATGTTAGTGTGTGTATACAGTATGGTAGACAAATATGTTGATATACCTGTCTAACATATGGATACATATGTATGTCAACATATGTATGTGTATATATATATATATATATATATATATATATATATATATATATATATATAATATGCATATATGTATACATACATAGAGAGAGAGATGTAGGAATACATAGACAGATGTAGATAGAATATTGTACAAACATATCTATGTAATGCACACACATGTAAAGACACGGGTCAGTTTCTAAGTGATTTGTTTGAAGCAACTATCTCTATTGACAACAAAGAAGATTTGATATTGTCGACCTTTGATGTTATTTCCTTGTTTACGTGCATTCCCAACGATGAGGGCATAAACATGGTCAGAACGCTATTGCTTGACCATGTATCCATGGTGGAATGCGATTTTCTGTGTCTGTTGCTTGAAATGGTATTAGATAACAACATATTTGCATTCAATGATAGTCTATATAGGCAAAGTACTGGAGTTGCCATGGGCACAAGTTGTGCGAACTCATATGCCAACTTAGTGATGGTATCCTGGGAGACCAAAGCATTGATGAATCATGACAACATAATCTTCTATCGAAGATTTGTGGACGATTTGTTTATTCTCTGGAGGGGCACATTAGACTCCCTCAAACAGTTCCACATACATTTAAATGGTCTATCCAGTTTTCTCAAGTTTACAATGGAGTATTCCTGTGAATCCATTAACTATCTGGACACTACCATCACTAAATGTGGCAATGATTTCACCTCTTGTGTTTATAGGAAGCCCTGTTATGTGCCATCATATCTTTCCAGTGACAGCATGCATGACAAGAAAATATTTGAAAATATAGTGAAAGGGCAGGCACTCCGTCTTTCCCGCCTATGTTCCCAAGAAACTGACTTTGCATTACATCTAGGGCAGTTGAAAGCAAGCTTCATTGCAAGGGGCTATGATCGTGAAAATGTGGAGCGCCAATGTGAATCAGCCCATAAATTAAGAAGGACACGAGGCAAACCCTATTTTGCAGATAGAAGATGCATTACCCAAAAGACAACATATGACAATAAACAGTTGTCTATAGTTATGCCGTTGGGCAACAACACACCTTTTATACAACGAGTCATAGATTATCATTGGAACACATTAATGGTTGATGGAGACATTAGGCAGATAGTTGGCAACTGCCCCAAATACACTTTTAAGAATACCAGCAATTTGAAGCAAATGTTATGCTACCCGAGGATCTCTGACATAGTAGATCATGATATTCCATTATGGCAGAAGGGGACTATGAAATGTGGATCCTGTGCCCAATGTGCTTTTATTGACACTTCAAGGTTTTTTAGATGCCCAAATGACGGGAAACTTTGGGAATTACGCCACAGCTCCAATTGCAATACTAAGCATGTTGTATATGTGGCATGTTGCCAAACTTGTTTTTCGTTTTATATAGGAAAGACAAACAGGACCATTCGCGAAAGAATTCGAGATCATCTTTATGCATATGGAAGGGGAGAATCTTATAGTGCAATCTCGAAGCACATGCTTACTTTTGGAGGTGAACATAAATTCTTATTTCAAATTCTACAGGTCGTACATCCCACAGTGAGAGGAGGTGACATAGTTAATGTCACTGAAGAGTTGGAACTTAAGTGGATATTCAGACTGGGTGCACATAGATGCCTAGGCCTGAATGAAACTGTATCAATAAGACCAATACTTAAGTCCAGACCACTCAAGTGACTATCTTCTCCTGTGCATCATAACAAAGTTCATTCTACAATATAACTCTTCATATCCATATAGTGCTCACTATTGTTGATTTCTACATTAAGGTTATCACGTTCTGGATAAGTCTATCAATACATCATAAGGCACCATACCAGATAGTAACAGTCCGAACGGTTCAGCAAAGTACCACACTGAGCTATGTACATTTGGCTACGTCTCTATCACATCTTATGATAATATGTGATCAAATTAATATGGACCTGTATGGTCACATCAATGTATTTTTGGCGCAACTTATACACGCATTCTCAGATACAATTTTATACATGACCATCCACCGAATGTTGTGGCTCTTAGTGCCATCAGATTGCCACCAAGGTGTGATTCATGTATCTTTATACGCACTATATTAACACCAACAGAATATCCTCTGTTAGCCTGTATTACCTATTATTCCCTTTCACACATTACTTAGCCGTAACATTATAGTATTATCATTATCTTCATCATTTTTACCATATTTTTTATGTATATGCGTACAATGTATATATAGCTAACAACATATAGCAGTTGCATTCTTGTGCATTTCGCCAACATATGTTGGTTGTTATACATGACTATTCAGTCCATAATTCTATCTTACAAGATGCTTTTGTATCACACACACACTGTATCATTATTATTATTATTCTTATACATTACAACGCTCATTCGTAGCCAGTTATTTTAACATAGCGTATTTAGCTTTGATGCGGCAATTCGCCGCATGTGTTTTAGAATGAAGTACGCCAATGCACTTTTTCACTATTATAGATAGAAGCTTGACGTTTTGGTATTAACGTTCATTGTTTGTCTGTATATTAGACCTAACGGAGCAATGAATAGTAAGTGTTAGATGCTCTACAAGACACACGCAAGCATGTATTTTTTGTACAGGACAAGTGCCTGTTCTGGATAATTGTTTTTAAGTACGCTTTTGTTTTTATTTACTTATGCTTAGAGTTACTTAGACACACAGGAAGTTACGTATCTTGGTAGCATCGAGAGATGCGACCTTGCAGCTATTTAATAGCATTTGTACTTTCAACATGTAACGTCTGAGGAAGCTATTGTTAATAGTGAAAGCGCTTACGTTTTTTTCTTGTTTTATTAAACCTGTTTTATCTACATTTGCACTTGGACTTACTACTTCTAAGCCTTGTATCGACAGTATTTATCTGTACGTTGGGTCATTGCACGAAGATTATCGTTGCAGCCACGACTTCAAAACAAATATTTTTTTGACTTCTCAGAGCCAGTATCCATCCGTTTGTGGTTATCTGGGACCGTTTTATCCATTTTTACTCTTCTGAGGGGCTGGTTTGTTGTTACACATACAGATATAGAAATATGTAGATACATATACATAGACAGACTGATCTGACTACCTACAGGTATGACTGTATATGACGACCTGCAACACAGCCTGTCCCACCCCCTCTGTCACTCACACCCCCTCTGTGCCCCCCCCTCCACATCTATAGCAATATATAGCAATATATGTACATCAATATATATATGTGTATATGTATACGGACATATATATATGCGCCAGTGTACAGGTACATATCCTGTAGTCAAGCTAGTGTTACATAGCACTTCTATATGTGTGTTTAGCTCCTGTCAGAGTTTATGTAGCATGCAACTGGGGATACCATCAGGTCACATCCATGTTGTGTATTCTGCTGTCCTGCGGATGGCTCTCACCTGGACATCTGTGATGACAGGGAGGTTACAGTCAGCTGGGATAACTATGCCTTATTTCAGGGGAGAGGGTGGGGTGACACCTGCACTGAACCTGTCTGCCACAATGTTGTCGATATCTGTGGTGTCAGTGAAATATTTATTGTTGTGTACTACCTATGGGCATAGAGGATGGCTCCTGACCAGGTTGCTAGCATAACTGAAGAAGGCCTTCTGGTTATCTGTAGTGTCACTCTTGATTTCCCTCTCAAAGTTGCCCATGTATTTTGTATGATGGAAAATAGATCCTTACTAGTGCTGCTCAGACATGCCCTCCCTTTATGGAATTATGCTCTGTCTTGCAGTAGCTTCCATCTTCTGTAATACAATCTGTCTATGGCTGGGGTCCACCAGACAGGATGCTGTCCCTTTGTGGAGAGTGTCTTGGTCATATATGGGATTGCATGATCCATGCATTCTCGGAGATGTCTGGAGAAAGTAATTGTGTAGGGGTCAGCATTGTGGGTTGTATCTGCCACTGGCCCAGTGGGCTGAAAGGATACCATATCACTGTTACAAAGTGTAAAGTTTGTATCTGTAATGTTATGCACTATAGTCATCTGTGCTGGTGGTGGAGGTGGGATATGTATATCCAGGGCAATCAGTGTGTGGTCAGCTCACAGTAGTTGACGATGTAGGCCATTCAGTACCTAGATACAAACCCCCAGAGTGAGGAGGTGCTCTTGACCTGAATCAGTGTTCTGACTGCTGGGGTTTGGTAGTATGTCGTATGGAGTCTGCCAGGTACTGTTGCACAATTGCTGGCTGAGCACTGATACCTGGCCATCTACATGTGTATCCACCAATAGACAGACAGATGCTACATATGTGAGATATGTTGTATCATAACAGTCGAGTAGCATGTGTAGTATGTGTGCCAAATTCTGCTGACATATATTGCTGATACCAGGTTATTTTCTTTCTCAGGTACATGGCCCACCCGCGGAATCCCACCTACTCCACAGCTGAGGATGAGGAGATACACCAGAACCTGGTGCGGGATTATGCAATACTCTTTTCCCACACCAGCCAGAATCAGCAGGAGAGGGCTGCACTGTGGCAAGACCTTGTCTGTCGTGTAAATGACATAGGCACACATAATAGGACATATGAGCAGGTACGACATCACTGTAGTGATTTAATAAGACATGTCCGTCAGCGTGCGTCGGATATCCACAGGCAACAGGTTGCCACAGGTGGTGGGGTGGCTACGCATCCCCCACTCACCAGACTGGAGGGACTACTCATGAGTGTAGTGGCTCCAGTCCGCCAGCAACAACAACAGCAGCAGACATGCATTATGATGGAGGCTGGAGCCACACAGCAGCAAGACAGTGAACGTGCAGGTAATATGCCATATGTATAGTTGACTGTTGTGTACACTGGTAGTTAATGCATGTGTGAGGTGTGTCTTTGGTTTGTAGCTGTCACCATAGTATTTAATGTGCAAGTGTGATATCCTCAATATTAGCAGCTGACCTGTGAAAGGCGACTGTTGTACTACTGACCTGTATCATACTCAGTAACAATGGCACAGTTGTGCCCACTGACATTAGTTTCTTCACGTCTGCAGGACCCTCTGGTATAACAGCAATGCAGTCTATCCATGCTGGTGAGTGTGTATTAACAATTTCTGTAATAGTGTTGATAGTAATAGTATTATTTGGCTCACATAGTAGTGCTCTTTGTATGCATGTAGGTGTGTCTGTGTCTGTGTGTTGATATCACGCATACTGAGTACTGTACAATTGTGTGAAACTGTGTGCATGTGTGCATGTGTGCACCTGTGCATGTGTGCACGTGTGCATGTGTGCACCTGTGCACCTGTGCATGTGTGCATGTGTGCATGTGTGCACCTGTGCATGTGTGCACCTGTGCATGTGTGCATGTGTGCATGTGTGCACCTGTGCATGTGTGCATGTGTGCATGTGTACACCTGTGCATGTGTGCACCTGTGCATGGGTGCATGTGTGCATGTGTGCATGTGTGCATGTGTGCACCTGTGCATGTGTGCATTGCTGGTAATGTGTAGACATTGTAAACTGTGTTTCCTGTTTCCCTCCCACAGGTTCTGTTGCTGCTCTGGTGTCATGTAGCAGGGAACCTGAGTCAGGTGCCGTGGGTACTGATAATGATGACATCTGTGTAATGGCACAGGAAGGTATGCCAGGGTCCGCCATTGGTCAGCCAATTGACAGTACACAGCTGTCGACCCCATCAATGCGCACAGTTATCCTGCCAATACACCCTTTGTCACCAATGTCCCTAGGTGATGGACAGCATACAGTGGGCATTGACCAGGGTAATGTGGTATCTGTGGCACATGCCTCCCCACACAGCAGCCATGGGCATGGCCCAGAGATGGTACCACACAGACAGATGTCCAGGGGTTTTCGTAGGAGCATCCATGGGCTTACTGCCCCTGTCAGACGTGCCCACAGAGGTCTTACAACCTCAGCTATGTTTCGGACTGTCATGCAGGCACAGTCACATATGGAACGGTACACCAGACAGGGTCTGAGGGAGCTGACAGCATGTCGCACAGCAATAACTGACAGTATGCGTGACATTGCGGCTGCCATCCGTTATTTCACCGATGTCATAAACAGACGTTGTGGGGACATATTAGACCGGTTCCACAACTACATGTCCATGATCCAGGGCGATGGTGGGCGGTTGAGGCGTCGACGTGGCCGTATGCCAGCAACAGCAGCAGCTGGCAGTTGTCGCCAACGACAACAGGGCCACGGCCGCCCCCGTAGTTTCCAGCAGCAGCCCCAGCAATGCTGGGTCTGTGCTGTCATCAGACCACCCCAGGAGACCACGTGCACGTGGCTCTGGCCAGGCCCGACAGGGATCTGTGTCCAGTCAATGAACACCTGCTTGTGATGACAGTACCCAGTCTGGGTTGGTACTGGATACGGTCCATAGCATCCCTGCAAGGCACAGGTACCGTGTCCGTGGCCAGTGACACTGATCTGTATGACCTGGCAGGTACAGTCTGTGGCTGTCCACAAACACCAGTATATGGCAGCCATGAGGTGGAACTGTGTGCATCCATACACACATGCGAATTGACAACACCTAGGGCTACTGCATACACGCACACACTGCATCAACATTGCCCCACCTTCTACTGCTGTCCCTCACCAACACACATACACATACATGTCAATTGGTGGTATCGGTGGCTGACTCAGGCATACCAAGTTCACACCCTGTGCATATGATGAAACTGTACCACCTCCTGCAATCTGTAACAACTGTGCAGGTACAGGTTAACATGTTGCTGATGCACAGGGTGACCACATAGATGTGTAGTAATAGTATCATGTTGTTAACAGTACTATGTGCTGAATTAATTGTGGGTATATCACAGCATGCCTGATGCAGTAAGTGTGTGATTGTCATGTCCTGTTGTCTACACCAATGGTAAGTACCATAGAGTATCATCTGCACATGTTGGCATACTGGTGGTAATGATGTCAACAGAAGGCTACATACATAGGTAGCACAGGGGATAGGGTAATGAATGTAGTAATACACAATGATGGACATGTAAATTGCAAGTGGCATGTTGCCCACACTAGACTCTGCAATGCAGATGTCTGAGGATGTTGATATGTGTGCAGTACTACACGACTGGTACAGGACACACAGGAGCACCCTAGCACTGCATGCTCACATCTCATACCATGCTAGACAGCCCCAACACACATAACTAACTGTCACAGGAGTGAGAGTCCCCATATATGTCAGGGATACTGTGGTGGCAGGCCAGGGAGCATACATCCTACTAAGTATGGAACCACTGAGTGAAGGCTCAGTGTCTGTTATTTGACATGTGTATTACTGCAGGTATGAGCACATGGGTTTCTATCCAGTTATTGTACATCCTGACAGTACATGGTCTGTACACTTGTGTGCACTGAGACTGGACCCTAGCCATCTGACCCATGTATTTCCATGTACATGTGCATAGTGCCTGCATATTTGCAGTGCTACCTACTGGAACTGGTACAGCTTGTTTGTTGTACAATGGACTACATGCAGACCTGTTTACTGTAGCTTTGTTTGCATGCATGTTTGCTTGCAATTACCCTGGAATACTGATCACACCTGCAATGCATAGTTATAGAGCTTCTGTGGACTCCTAGTGCCATCTGCATAGCCTACTATATGTATGTCCATGTCCCACTTGACAGGATGTCACTGTTTGTCCTGTTCACATGTACATTGCCTGTGACACAGTGCATATGACTTACCTGGCATGTGTCCACGTGAGCAGTCATATATGCTACTGCTAACTAATCACAGGCACTACACCTTCACACATTCATCTTCTGTTGAACTAACTGCTTTGCTAGGGACGGCCTGCACCTGTCACCCCTGGGCTTTCAGATATTGGCAAAGGCTCTTGCTACCCCCATAGTGCCTATGTTAGGCAGGGCTCAAATGACAAACCCACCTTCATAGGTATCACAAGGGATAAGAAACTAAGAGCAATGCTACCCAACTCCAGAAGTCTAAACCTCCAGATGCATGCACCCAAAACACTCCTTGGCATGGAAAACATCGATATCTGTGCAGTAACAGATGCCTGGTTCAGGGCTACTGAGAGCACACCAGCACTACCAGGTTTAACCCAGTTGATTTCTTTGAAACAGTCACCAAGGCCATTGACGAGGGGAAGGTGGTTCACACAGCCTACCAGGACCTTGCAAAAGCCTTCACAACAATACCCCACTTGGGCATTCTAGAGAAGCTCACCAGCTTAAATATAAGCCCCTATGTCACTAGATGGATTGCACAGTGGCTCAAGGACAGAACCCACATGGTTAGCATTGCTGGAGCCATGCCAGACCCCACACCAGTTACGAGTTGTGTCCCACAAGGCTCAGTCCTGGGACCTCTCTTGTTTGGCATATATTTATTGGAGGTACAGGCCAACATGGACAGATTGTGGCTGTCCAAATATGCAGATGACTGCAAACTGGCCACCATAATCGACTCTCCAGCTGACACAACCATCTTCCAAAGGGGCATCATAGCAACAGACAACTTGTGCCAAAGCCATGGCCTTCAGCTGAACAATGTTTAGAAAGGGGAATGTGCATCCTGTAGTCTGTTCACCTAGTTGCCAAAAGGGACATTGTCCTCACACACACTAACCCCCCTCAGCCAAAAACACACACTTGCCAGCTGCAGGATTCAAACCCCTATCTGACTATGTTATGACACTTGAGACGGACACATTAGCAGAGCATGCTATTTGCAGTACTGGGAGCTTTCCCTTCTCCTGCTATACTTATAGAGTGCTGACATCATCAGTGTTTAGAAAGGGGAATGAGCATCCTGTAGTCTGTTCACCTAGTTGCCAAAAGGGACATTGTCCTCACACACACTAACCCCCCTCAGCCAAAAACACACACTTGCCAATTGCAGGATTCAAACCCCTATCTGACTATGTTATGACACTTGAGACGGACGCATTAGCAGAGCACGCTATTTGCATTACTGGGAGTTTTATCTTCTCCTGCTATACTTATAGAGTGCTGACATCATCAGTGTTTAGAAAGGGGAATGTGCATCCTGTAGTCTGTTCACCTAGTTGCCAAAAGGGGCATTTCCCTCGCACACACTAACCCCCTTCAGACAAACACACACACTTGGAGGATTCAAACTCCTACCTAACTATGTTATGACACTTGAGATGGACGCATTAGCGGAGCATGCTATTCCCATTACTAGGTGGGTTTTTTTCTCCTGCTGTACTTATAGGGTGCTGACATCATCAGTGTTTAGAAAGGGAATGTGCATCCTGTAGTCTGTTCACCTAGTTGCCAAAAGGGACATTTTCCTCACACACACTAACCGCCCTCAGACAAACACACACACACTTGCCATTCGCAGGATTCAAACCCCTATCTAACTATGTTATGCCACTTCGCATTAGCAGAGCGCGCTATTCGCATTACTAAGAGGCTTCTTTTCTCCTGCTTTACTTATAGGGTGCTGACAAAATCAGTGTTTAGAAAGGGAATGTGCATCCTGTAGTCTGTTCACCTAGTTGCCAAAAGGGACATTTCCTTTACACACACTAACCGCCCTCAGACAAACACACACACTTGCAGGATTCAAACCCCTACTTAACTATGTTATGACACTTAAGACAGACACATTAGCAGAGCGCGCTATTCGCATGACTGAGAGGTTTCTTTTCTCCTGCTGTACTTATAGGGTGCTGACATCATCGGTGTTTAGAAAGGGAATGTACATCCTGTAGTGTGTTTTCCTAGTTGCCAAAAGGGACATTTCTCTCCCACAGACTTACACACACACCAACCCCACTCTCACACACACACACACACACACACACACACACACACACACACACACACTGAGCATTTGAAACCCCTACCTAACTATGTTATGACACTTGAGACGGACGCATTAGCAGAGCGCGCTATTCGCATTACTGGGAAGTTTCTTTTCTCCTGCTGTACTTATAGGGTGCTGACATCATCTGTGCTTAGAAAGGGGAATGTGCATCCTGTGGGGAGGCAGACACCAAGCACACTCTGGCTAAGCTGTAATTCCCTAGGGCAAACAGCCTAGTGTTGACCTCTACACCCATATGTTTAATTGTCAAATGCACATTATTTGTTGCTGATAGACTGTTTGCACATCTTTCTTGCCATAGCATTCCCTGTTTGTATGAACAACTTGTGCATCTGTGGAAGATGTTTGCATATGGGAGGGATCCACTATATCACGTATGTCTCTGTAGTTATTTAACAGTGTGCACTGGGCAGACTGCTGTAATGTGGTTGGTTCCTGGAATAACACATAAAAATACCAGATATGTGTGTCCAACTGCTAAACAGAGATTTGGCCTAAGTGTGTGAGCATGCCCAGTTCAGCCTTCCCATGGCATGTTGTCTGACATATGTCTCATTTATCAAAGTGTGTGAGCATGCCCAGTGTGAGCATTCCATATGTTGGACTCTGCAGCCCACCACATTTGTGGATGAGTGTGAACTTCAACAAATATCACCCGTTTATGGTTGTGTGTTGTGTGTCATGTTGTGTAGTTACTGTACAACTGCTTTGTGTGAACACAACAGGATTATACTGTGCCTGCAGTGTTTGCATGGGATACTTTGCATACAGTTGTCAACATCCTTTCACACTGACCTAACACTGTAGTACTGTATAGTGTACTGGTAGTACTTTGACTGTGGTGGACAGTATCCTGGGCTTTAGTGCTATCACTGCTTTACATTTCGATAGTGGGCACAACAGCCTGGTTAAGGGCCAGTTGTGTACATCTGACCATGTTGCATTCTGTTCAGATATGAACTACTTAAACCAGGCTTGTCCAACATTGGTAGTGTATTCCACAACATAGGTGTACATTTGCAAACACTAGCGATGTGCCCTAGTCCATGTCTAATGCTAGTTGGAGAGTGTGTTTGTCCTTCAACACACATTGTAAGTGGAGTTTGCCATGACATATGTCATGGTTAGTATACTGTGCCTCTGTCTACCTGTGACATGACAGTGATACCCAGGATAAATCTACCATCTCCCATCCACTCATCAAGATTCCTATTGAGGAAGATTGATAAGTGACTCTATGGGTAGCCTGTACTGGGGTTCACTCATGGGTGGGGGTGGCTTCTGTGTTATGGATCACGCAGTACAGCTTATCCTATGTAAGTCAGTGCTGGGGTTCAGGTCTCTCATGTGCATAGCTCACTGCCATTCAGATTGTACAAGGTGCAGCATGTTTATTGATGCCAGCAACACAGGCAACACATGGCATCTGTGCAAGCTCTTTGATACTCCTGATGAGGTACTGTTGGGGACTTTACGGTTGATGGAGGTGTCTGCTGAGGTACATCCCACAGGGGCTATTGTAGTCAATTGTACTGCTGATGAAGGATGACTGCAGAGCCACAATGACCTCCCCTTATCTAGATCTGACAACCTTCATGATTAGGTGGGTATATGGTATGTTTCTGTAAACACTACAGCACATGTTTGTCCAATGCAGGATATCTATCACCTTGTGTCCCCAGGTCTCTCATTACATGTTAACTACATAATGGGTTAACACCTATGTGGTAATTGGTGGGCACTTACTGTATATCCACGGGGTTGACTATACACGCTTCTGCAATTAGCTTGCTGACATGGCTATGGCACCAGTTGTCTGTTTCTATGTGGCCCTTTGTGGGATGCTTGTGTCAGCTGGTGGATCATATGTGGTGAGCAGTTTGTAGTCCTCTGCAAACATGTTCGGACACAGTCCTTCCATGTTTGCCTGTACCTATGGGACATATATACCAGACGAGGGAGATCCCAGGACAAAGCCTTGTGGGATGCCAGTTATATCTGGTTTGTAGTCTGACATGGCTGCAGCATGTCTGACCATGTCTGTTCTGTCCTTGGTCTGGTTTGCAACCCCTTTACTGACGTGTGGGTTTATATTTAAGCTGGTGAGCTTATCTATAATGAACATGTAGGGTATTGTATAGAAGCCTTTGCAAGGTCCAGCTACACTGTGTGGACCACATTGCCCTCATCAATGACCTTAATGACTGTTTCAATTGAGTCAAACATGTTTAGGGGCAGGATCTGCACTTGAGAAAGCCACACTGGGTTGGGTCCGGTGTCAGTAGGTCCCCAATATCTTTATGTCTGTGGTACATGCTGATCCTTTCCACAGCTGTGCAAACCAAGCTTCTCAGGATTCTGGGGTAGTAGTTTTCAGTATCCATTCAGGCAACACCTTTGTTGAGAAGGACCACTGTTGTTGTACACTGCTCTTTGGGTACATATTCTGTGGTAAGGCTGACATTGAGCAGTAGTGTGGTTTGGCATTCCATTCATCTTGGAGTCCATGTTGCACTAAGCCCAGGACACGATCTCATACCATTGCTGCTGTGTGTTTTGCTTTGTAGATGTTGGCTGTTACCTCAGCATCTGCAATGTCAGGGGGCCAGCAGTCTGCTGGGATAGATATTCTGCATTCGGGGGGGGGGGGTTGCACTGCACCTGTCAGGATGTATGTTGGCAATATGTGTGTGTGTTTGTGATATTTGTGTGACTCAGGGCATATCTGTGAATTCCCAACGTGGTTCCTACCATCAGTTGTGAAAGCCTTGGGATTATCCTTAGTGTCCTGTACAATTTGTATCTTCAAAGGTTCATAGGTTCATACTAGGCTATCCACCCTAGGGCATTTGTTAGCCTAGCCAGAGTGTGTGTGGCTTTTGCCACCCCTTGCTATGTGAACATTATGGCCATTTATGATTTGCTTTGCTTTGCCTCTGTCTGGACATGACACAGTGAAGACCCCCAGTGTAACTCTACAATCATCCATCCACTTGGCAAGATTCCTGTTGAAGAGTGTCAGTGAGGGGCTCTGCCTAACATGGAGTGGGATTCTGGTCCAGGGGGTGGGGAGCCTCTGGATTATGTATCTGTCCCACCAGCACATCCTATTTCATTATTTGTTGAGGTTGACATCTCTCACTCTCACAGCTCCGATGGATTTGAGTTTTCTGGGGTGGAACATGTCCATTACTCCTGTGTTGGCCATGGCCTCCTACAACAGGCATGCAATGCCTCTGTGTAGGCAGTATGTGACTGCATTCAGCTGGGGTGTCTACAGCCAGGCAGCATATGACATATATTTGAGACCCTTTATCCTCTTGGTGAGGTTCCTTTGAGGTCTTTCTAACTGCTGCAGGTGTCAGGTAAGGTACATCCCATATGAGGCATTGTACTAGATTATGGGTGTGATTAGAGAAAAGTATAGGGGCACAATGACCTCTGTTGACGTAGATGTGAATCCTTTCCTGATACGGTGTCAAATGTAGAAAGTCTTCCTAGCCACATTGGCAATGTGGGTGTCACATAACAGGTTACTGTCCACTTGTGTCCCTAGGTCCCTGGTTACTCCTTCCATACATAATGGTTTACCACCTATGTGGTAATTTGTGGTACCTTGTTTGGTATTTGGTGGGACATTCATAGTGTCCAGTGTCTTCAGGACGGCTGGGTGGGGTTACTGTGTGTGAGAGTGCAGTCTGTAGCATGCTACAGACTGTACAGCAGTCTTGCCTACAGTTAGTTGCACATGGGTGGACTCCAATGCCTTGTGCATTGTCAGTTACCTGGACGTATGGGTGTCTGTGCTGACTATGGATACTCACCCTCCTTTTATGTTTTGTTCCAGGTTTTGGGGCCATGACACATGATACGTGGTATAACCTGGTAGTGCTGGTGTGCTGTCAGGAGGCTTGCAGCAGGTTTCTGTCACTGCACAGACATCGATGTTCTCCATACTGGGGATGGCCTTGGGAGCATGCATATTGGGGTGTACACATCTGGTATTGGTCAGCATTTCCCTTGTGTTTCTTCCCACTTATGTTTTCTAGGGTGGTGGGTCAGTCTTTTCAGCCTTGCCTACAAAAGGCTCTATGGAGGTGGCAAAGGCCTTATCCAATATTCAGACGCCCAGGGGTAACAGGTGCAGGCCATCCCAAGAACAGCTGCGTGGCTTGTCAAGCATGACATCCCAAGCAGACAGACATTGGATCCCCTTGGAATGACACCAGTAAGTGTGCCACTTGCTATGACTGATCATTCTGTGTTTGTACTGTGGTATTATTCTTGGTAAGGGTAGGATGCTGCAAACAGTGAGTGTCATACCGGCCTGGACTACATAATCAGATAGCTCATCTATGTCTCTTTTCATGTAGTCTAGGGCAGTACATCTCAGGTCATTCACACCAGCATGGGCTATGACTGCATCATATTTCTACTTGCTTTGGAGTGACCTGCATACTTCTGTTATGTGGCATATTGTGGCAGCCTACAGGCAGCTTACTGTACCCTTTCCCTTGTTCAGTCTGGTGTGCGGGACAGCAGTGTGTCTGACTATGGAGTCACCTATTACAACTGTATCAGGCATGTTGTTTCTCCTTCTGGCCTGTGACTGTTTGGCACACCAGCTTTGTGTACTATGTGTTGCATGTGCTATGTTTGGAGGTTGTTTGATTGGGTGTCTGCTTTAGAGGCCTCTGTTGGTGTGCTGTGTTTGTAATTTGTGCCTCCGGGAATGTTTTTCTGTGTTTATGTGTTTGGTTTGCAGTTGTGATAGGTCTATGTGGGACTGTGTTTGTGGTGTATGTGGTTACCTTCTCCTCCTGACTTGTTTTGGGAGTACTGAGTTGAGGGAGCTCAGCCTCCAGTTTGGATAGATGGTTGCATCTCTCACATATATTTGTATTTCTTGGGTGGAGTTGGGGGTTGTCTGTGTACTTGGGGCAGGTGTAACATTGCCTCAGGATTCACAGATTCCACTTGTTGTGGCTGGCCTTAGTGGATTGTATGTGTGGACAGATTTTATTGCCATACTACTGATCAGTGATTACTTCATTGTTTATGTTTGCTCTATCATGTAGTAGCTTCCTCATTCTCTTGCATGGTTTGGTTATGGCTGGTGTCCACCATGCCAGATTTCTGCGTGTATGGCATTGTGTCTTGTTTTAATTTAGGATTGCATAATCCAAGCATTCCTGGCAGTGTTCATGGAATGGCTGTATTACAGGTTCTGAGGTGTGGCCCATATTTTGCACCTGCACGGGACCTTTAATGGATTCCACATCAGTTTGGAGGAGTGCAGATATTGCTTAACACATGTTTTCCACTGTGGTTTTCTGGCCAGGGACTGTGGTCAGGATTTGTATGTCCAGTGTGATTACTCTATGGTCTGGTTTTACCAGTGAGCAATACACTTCTCATCTTGCCATCCAGTACCCATGTTGCTGATTATCACATCCAGTATGCTTACCCTCTTGTGGGAGTGGTACGTTGTTCCTGGGCCTTTTGGTTTATGGATTCTATGAACTTTTGTCCTACACTGTTGGAGCTAGTATAATGCTCCCAGTCTATGTCTGGGTATTTTCAGTCACCCAATATAACGTGGTTTGGAGGACTTGATATATTCATGTATTCCAGCATAGGCCGGGTGCAGTTCCTGGTGTTGGGACAGTAGTCTGTAGCAGGCTATAAACTGGGGGGCAGTTTTAGCCACTGTTACTTGAGCATGGCTAGTCCATGCTGCTTTTTGTTGTGGTACCAACATGGGGGTGTGGTTATCCTTGACAATTCTTGCTAGTCACCCTCCTTTTGTAGCTTGTTCCAAGTTTTGAGGCTGTACAGTATGAGGTGTAACCTGGTTGTGTTAGGGTGCTGTTGTGAGCCTTGGCTCAGTTTTCTGTTACAGCGCAGATATCCACATTCTCCATACTGGGTGAGTTTAGACTGCATGCATCTTGCTGTTTCGACTTATCCCTTATCTTATTCTTATCCCTTCTGATACCTATGGAGATAGGTTTGTGTTTTGAGCCTTACCTATTCAGGGCACACTGTGGGTGACAACAGCCTTTGCCAGTATCCATACGGCCTGCACTGATAGGTGCACGCCAGTCCTAACAGGTGGTGCATCATGTCATGCTCAGCATGTCATCCCAGACTGGCACACATTGGATCCCCTTTGACTAACTGCGATACTTCAGTCAATTGTTGCACTTGATCATCTCATTGTCATGTTGTGGCATGATGCTTGGTGAGGGTAGGATGTTAGTCAGGGTCCTCAGGTGTGCATATAGTGCATGGTGTTACATTACTTAACACATAGCATTCATGCCTCAGGTGGTGCTGCAGGGCTGCCTCTGTCAGATGCGCATATTACACTTCCCTGTACATGTTTGAGAGCAGGTTGTGTCATGTTAGGCATCCCTGTTACTATATGAGTGAGTCAGAGAGGGGTATCATTCCCAGGGTTCCTACTGAGCCAGAGTATGTGCTATGCGTTGCCTCTTTGCCAAGGCCAGGGCATACTGGGCACGCCTCCTTCTGCCTACTGGGGCAGGCTCAGGTTGTTCCTCCTCCGAGTCACGCTCTGCCTGTGATGGCCTTGGCAATGGTGGGGGCTGTTTGGCCCGGCCCTATGCTGGTCCTGCTGCAGCTGTTTTCGCAAGATCATATTATGTAACATAGCACATACCATGACAATTTGGGTACATGTAGTTGGTGTGTACTGCAAGGCTCCACCAGATGTGTCCAGACACCGGAACTGTGACTTGAGCAGCCCAAACACACGCTCTATTACATTACGTGTTTGTGCGTGTGCCTCATTATGGCGTTCCTGTTCAGGTGTGTGTGCATTTCTGATGGGTGTCATCAGCCACGGCTCCAGTGCATAACCTGCATCCCCCACTAGGTGTCCGTGCGGGATGTCCCCATTGGCAAATGTCTGGTACAGCTGCGTCAAATGCCAGATGTGGGAATCATGGTAGCTCCCAGGACAGCCAGCACACACATTCATTATTATGCCCTGGGCATCACACACAACCTGGCAGTTGATGGAAGGGAAGCCCTTGCAGTTGATGTATGCCCTACCCCGCTCACCGGCTGGTGCTTTGATGCGTATGTGCGTGCAGTCTATTGCACCCACTACCTCAGGGCTTTCCGCTATTTGCTGGAAGAGACGCATATTGCTGGCCAATACCTCACGGGCATTGGGGAAATATACATGATCACCGACATGTGCTGACATGGCATCCAGGAACTGGTGCAGTACCCTGGAGGCTGATGCCTGTGATATCCCCATCATATCACCAGTTGGTCTCTGGAAGGTACCTGTTGCTAGTATTCTTAGGCCAAAACATACCTTGGTTTCCACTGGGATGGGTTCCCCTCTGTTGGTTCTGTGTGTGAGGCGTGGCCTGCACAGCTGCACTATTTGCTGCAGGAGGTCTCTGTCCACTCTATAGCGCTCTACTATCTCCAGCTCATGTAACCCATGGTAGGTGACCCTGGGCCTGTACACTCTTCTCCGTCTCCTCACTGTGGGTTGTCTGGCACCATCTGCATTGTCACCACCCTCAGCAAGTCGCCTATGTCTCATTATGACAGCTATGGCAGCCCCTAACATTTCTGCTCTGAGTTCAGCTTTTTCAGTTTTCACTTCTGATAACTTTACTCCTGTCTTGCAGTGTCTCTTGAGAGAAACATTCTGCACTACTGTTTGCAGAGTTTTAAGTGCTGGGCTGGGCTACTATTCTGCCTGTGTAATTGCCTGCATCTAATTGTTTTCACCTGCTAGCTCCAGCAGTATTCCCTGCTAACTTCCTACTAAATTTGTTGCTTCCTTTTTCCTTTCTGTTTCCTCAGGGAGGAGCCGTGTGCAAACCAGCAGAAACACGCTCACAGTGGCTTACACGCTCGCACACATACTTACACAGTTCCGAATCTGCTTATTCGGTTTAAAACGCGTACACGCCCGCGCAAACGGTGTTAAACATCTCCCAACATGCTCCCACATGCTCAGTCTGCCTTACACGTGCGCACACTGCCTTACTCGGCTGTGGCGCGCATTAATGCAAGATACACATCCAGCAAGAAACTTTGGTGTAGGCAACAGTGTACACCTTCCATTTCTTGACTTTCTCATGCTTACTTAGTGGCACACCTCTTTCCATGATATCTGTCTGACATCTGTCATGTAACTCTGACCTCCAATGAACTGCATTTCTTTCTACCATTCCCCCCTGTGATGTCACCTATCTCCTACTCTGTTCCTCCCCCTTATGTAACTCTTACACTACTCAGAATGTGCTCATTTGCTATGTGACAGTGGAATTCAGTATCCTTACACTCATTTGCATCAGATTGCCTACTAATGCTTAGTTATATCTCTTAGACTCAGCTTCCCCCCTTAGCAACCACTACATGGTGGCCATGTTGGTTTTGGTCTGCTGGTCCCTGCATTGACATTCCATGTATTGCATAAAACCCACATTTGTGGGTTTAAAACCTTCGTTTTTATGTTCTATGCAGCGCAGCCCGTTTGCGCGGGGCTGTGCTGGGTTTAAACATCGGCAATCGCCGAAAAAAATATATATTTTTCATATATTTGCATCAGGTTACCTTGCCAATGGCCACATATTTGGCCATTGGCATGCTGCCTGACACATATGCACCCTTTATTTGGAGCTGACATGGCTCCATTGCTGTTTTTGCAGAAACGTACTCAATGTATAATATTATATTCGTAAGTCATGCTGTCGGTAAAAAGTATATTAGAAATTCATTTTTACCAAATGGTTAATCTGTGTATTATATAACAAAAAAATACTCATCAACTGGCTCACAAACCAGTCACACACTATCAAAGTGGGTGACTCCACATCAACCAGCAGACCTCTCACCAGCAGGGTACCACAACGGTCAGTTCTGGGCCCCCTTCTGTTTGGTGTATACTTCTCAGAAGGTCAGGCCAAAACTAAGGGACTGTGGCTGAGCAAGTTTGCAGATGACTGCAAACTGGATGTAATTATCCAAACCCCAAATTATGTCAGTACTTCAGGAAGGTCTTATGCATACCAACGACTGGTGTCTTAGCCACAGTCTCAAACTAAATGCAAAGAAATGCATCATCATTCCCTTCAGTAAAAACAATGTTCCTTTACAATATCAAATTAACACAAATACCCTATATACCTGCGAAGTTGTAAGGGATATGGGATCACAAGTAGACTGCGACCTTAACTTTGACCACCATACTGTAGTAAGGAAGGCTTTCTAAATAACACACTTGATTAGCAAAGGCAATGCCTCTAGAGCAAAGGAGGTTATAATCTCTCAATACCCATCACTAATCAGGCCTTTAATTGAGTATAACTCCCCTTGTGGCATGTACTGTACAAAGCACCTGCAGCAGTTGGACAGACCTCAGAGATTTCTAACAAAGAAGATCAAGGGACTTCAGCACATGCCTTACACAGACTGACTAAAGTCGCTGTCACTATATTCAGTATCGTATAGACTTCTAGGGACGACTTAGGCCTGGCATACAGAGCAGTCTCTGACCCAAACCTAATAAATTTGCTGCACATCTGTAAATCAAATGGGACTAGAGATACCTATTCCAGGGATGTAAATATGGCCTGGGACTTGATTAGGATGTGCTGAAGGGACAGATTTGTCTCCCTGTAACTGCCACCTGTTTGGAATAGGCTGCCAATTGATGTGAAGGAGAGCACCTCTATGACACTGTTCAAAAGCAACCTGGATGACTGGATGGGGCACCATAAATTCTTACCAGGGATAGCACCCACACCCCTCCTGGACATGGGCAGTCATTACTAAATGCAATCCTGGGTATTGAGTATAGTATCTATAGTATTACATTGGGATGAAACGGCTAGGCTTGTAATGACCTTTGTGTCAATAGCCTAGTAACCTCCTATGATCCTATGATCCTAAGTGACTATGAGTATGTTAATATTGAATATAAGAGAGATTTATTTAGGGCATTATTATCCAAAATGAGCTACATATTACAAATAAATTACCCTTTAAGGAAAAAAAGAAATTGAGTGACATGCCGACTGGTAAATGATGAATTTGCAATTCAAAGCCGTCTCAAATAGCTGATCTTTGACCTGTGTGACAAAATATACATCTGACATCATCAGATGTTATTATGCAGTAAGAAAAAACTCATGAGAGGTATGCAGGATCTGAGCTTTACAAATAGAGTTTAACTAATTATTTTTAACAAATATCCCATCAAAATAGCGAGCAACACAGATGTAAAAGAGACAAAGCAGCCCATGAGTAAATTAAATTATATGCTTTGCAATGAACTGAACCAAGGAAGAACAAAAAGGCATAATGACATCATATTGACTGCCCAACCAACTTAAATACATCCCAAGAGCTGCCATCTTATGTCCAAAGCATTCATCTCCAAAATCACATACAAGCAACAAAGTCATACACAAAACTAATGACTTGACAACAGACCCTTGCCTGCCAATCTGCTCCAATACCAACTAAATTACTATAATAAAACACCACTGACTCCAGCTGTCGGCAATCAAAAAAATGGACATTTATGAGAAGACTGTGAAAAAAGTATTTGTTGGGAAATGTGTTGTATGCATAACAAAGTATTCATGGGGGGATTCACAAACATTTACATTGCTGGTGCACAGCTGTAAATGTGAAAGATTTCATAGTGTGACACTGTCCATTGTTGTTTAGCTGTGTGTTAGGACTGTCATAGTGTTGGCATTACAAGGAGAGAGCTGAACAGTAAATTAAAGTACCTATGTTACTGGCAGTAATCATGCTACTGGACAGCAACAATACGGTCATGCTATGAGTAGTCATGTGACAAGCTGAATAAGTACCGTACGGTGGAGTATGTGAGGTTACAGATGCTCACACCAGCAATGAAGCTTCTCATAAAGGCTTCTCAGGACACGGGGCCAGCTCAGCATGATACTAACAAATAAACCAGAAAAAAGCACTCGGACAGCCATTTACGCCCCAGGACATTTAATAACACAGCACAAAACAGTATAACGCCAATCACCAACAGTATGTTTTCGTCCGAGACTTCTTCAGAATAACCATCTAAACCACCTCCCCCCATTTTATAACACACGTAATTCACATAAATCAGCCATTAATTGACAAAACTAAGCAAAATTAATTAACAAAAGTTAATTAACAAAAATTAGCAAAATTTTAAACCAATTGAGTAATGAAGGAAATAACTCCTCTTCATGCAAAACTTATTTATGAAAAATATAATATGGTCAAATCTAACTAAAGAGAAAAGTTCAATTTTAAGTACATTTTGGGACAACAAATATGTTAGGGTAATGAAACTGGATAAGGGTGGGGGAACGGTTCTGATGGATTCCATCATATATGATAGCAAAATGATGAATCTCTTAAATGATGAAATTAAGTATTCTAAGGTTTCTGTGAATAAAATATACATTGCATATAAAAAGATTTATGCATCTTTAAATGATTTGGTATTGGAGGGTGTTATGGTTACAGATACATTTAAGTTTTTATATAATAAGGAACCAAGAGTACCCACCATATTCGGAATTCCGAAGGTACATAAGGATTTAGTTGACCCACCCATGAGACCAGTGGTAGGATCTAGTCAATCTGTTACAGCTCCTATTGTGAAATATCTTGACTTTTGACTAAAAAATATTTCTTTAAATGCAACAAAATGTAATTAAGGATTCCTGGGACTTTCTTAGAAATGTGTGAAGTGATTTATTTAAAGAGAATATGATTTTTATCACAGTAGATGTTATTGACGTCTTTACTTCTATCCCACATAAAGAAGGTTTGGAATTTCTAGAAGAAATTCTAAGGGACAATAAAGATTTTAGTGATATCGATATATATGTGATTCTAGTACTGATGGAAATAGTTTTGAAACATAATATCATCTACTTTGAGGGATAATTATTTCAACAAGTGATAGGCGTAGTAATGGGGACCATGTGCACCCCAACATTTGCCAACTTGGTGTTAGCCTGGTGGGAGAAGAAATATGTTTTTAATTCTATATACAAAGACTGTTGGGTTCTTTATCGACTCTTTCTAGATGATATATGTCTGTTTTGGATAGAAAGTGAGGTAATGTTTGGTGAGTTTCTTGATTATATCACAAGAAGTACAAAATTTTTAAGATTCACCTACAAAATAGGCTATGAGTCTATAGACTATTTTGATGTGAGCATTGGGACGGACCATAGTATTAATAAATTTACATCAAAGGTGCATAGGATGGATGCTTATTGTAATTCCTTTTTACATTTTCAGAGTGCCACCAATTTGTGCAAAAAAAAAGAGTATTGTGAAAGGACAATATGTCAGGGACAGTAGAATGACATCAGATGATGAGGATTTTATGAAGGAAGTTGAATTACTAAAATCTATGTTTTTAGAAAGGGGATACCCCAAAAGATTAATTAATGAGACCTTTAAGGAGGTCCTTGAAAATAGGTATAACAAGTTTACCCCGATTTTAGGAAAGGAAAATACAAATGGAGGAAACCCACCTGTAATTGATATGGAGAATGGGTTCAATAACATTTTTGTGTTGGATTATAGTGGAGATGTTGACATCATTACAGAAACCCTTAAAGAAGAATGGGGTAGATTTAGTAAATTGTCAGATTTGAATATACCGTTTGATCACCCCTTGAAATTTGTTTTTAGAAAAGGTAAATCCATTAAGAATATTCAAGAAAAGAAGGGTTTTAGTAAGGGGAATAAGAGAGTAGGGACATACACATGTGGGGCTTGTCCACAATGGTCATTTATATCTAATAAATCAGAACTATATATCCCTAGTAGTAGGAGGTGTGTTACAGCAAAAAGGGTACCCCATTTCATGGCCTTATGTTGAAAATGCAAAGGATTCTAAGTAGGAAAAATGGAAAAGTGTTTAAAAAGGAGAATTTATGAACATAATTATGACATCAAGAAAGGTAACAACAGGAATGCACTATATAAACATACACAAATGTGTAAGGAGGCATCTTTCACATTTTTTGTGTTGGAAGAAGTTCAAATGGATTTTAGAGGGGGGCCTTGGTAGACCCAAATAGAATATAGAGAAGTATATTGGCAACTGGTCTTGGAAGTGAATAAATGGCCAGGTCTAAATGAGATGGTCTCCCTGGCACCTGTGCTGAAATTAAGAGCGGCCACATTATAAGGTCATTAGTTGAAGTGACGCCTGAAAAAATTTGTGTGAAGAATAGTTGGTGAACAGTATTTTCTTTTATATAGTAATGTCTTACATATAGAAATGTTTTTTATCAGTGATTTTAACAGGTTGCATGTGGTTTATAGTGATGTCTTTAACAATTCCATGTGTGTACAATTGTTCATATATTTACATTCTTCTTTTATTTTTTATTTATTTTTTATGTTTTAGCATGTCATATTTTTGATTTAATGCACTATGGACTGTTAGTATTCAGTGTTATATATATTTTGGACACTAGAGGGCAGTAAAGCATTGATTTTGGTATACTTTTATATGGTAGGCATTTTTAATTATTTATTTACTTATACGTTTTTAAATATATTTATTAAAAAGGTTTTTAATGTGTAGGGATCTTTAGTAAATGTAGTGAGTGAAGTTTTGTATGAATTAACTAACTTTTTTTAACAAATTTTGTTTAGTTTTGTCAATTAATGGCTGATTTATGTGAATTATGTCTGTTATAGAATGGGGGGAGGTGGTTTAGATGGTTATTCTGAAGACGTCTTGGGCAAAAACGTACTGTTAGTGATTAGCGTTATACTGTTTTGTGCTGTGTTATTAAAGGTCCCGGCTGTCCGAGTGCTTTTTTCTGGTTTATTGGTAACTGTTTTATGATACTAACAAAGTTCATTATATAATGAGAAGGAAAGGGGAAGGTAGTAAATGTAGGAAAGGGAGAATGATAAGCAAGGGAAAACACGAGTGACCTTAAGGAATGATAAATGTGGGGGAGAGGAGTATATTTTCTTTTGTGGGACAGGTATCTATTTAAAATAGATTTTCTCGAAGAGTAACTGAAGAAGGGGACAAGGTATTTAAGAAGGGAGGCAAGACTACGTAAGATAGCAGGGGAAGAACAAAAAGGCAGACATGCACAGACAGGGCAGTACTGACACAAAAGCTGGTGGCAATGTAAAGTGACACAGAGATATAGATGTATGACAACTGGTCATGTGGATATTTGGACTACAGTATATGGAGAATGACACATAATGAAGGGGAGCATCATAATGGGATAGGGTGGGGTACACTGGGCCTACCTGACTAGCCCAGCAGAAAGCCCACATGTATGTCATATGTCGGTGACCTCTGTGACTAATATCTTGGGTAGGCTTTGCATCTGGTGGCAATCCTGCTGTCTGGGCTGGCTGATTATGCAAGTACAGTAAGCCATTCCAGAAGGTGCTTTGTGTTCACAGTGTGAGTGTTCAACTGCTACTGCAATTTGGATATAAACAGCTACTGCAAATGACTCACTGTGACCACAACACATTCCTCTTGTTCACTCTTACTAGATTTGCCATCACCACCTCCTGAGCAGTGGGCACAGAAGCCACCAGCATGACCTCCAGTTCACCTTCAGCAAAGGGCCCTTAGTCCCCTTCTCTGATGCAGGTCTGATGGCTGCTAAATACTCTTCATCTGACAAATCTGCTAGTGTTGTCATATGTTACTTCCACCAGTCCACACTCTGCAGCACAGGCAGATCTGTAGAAAGGTGAAAAAAGAGAGAAGAGATAGAATAAATAGAACAAATCAATTCAGAGAACGTCAACTGCTCAGTACTTCTGCAGCCATAGTATATGCACTTTGTCACCTGGAGAGTATGTCAGCTCTCCTGAAATGGGCATGCCTGATCTCCCCTCACCCACTGAAAAACAAAGTGGGGTCAATTTAGTACACAGTGACATTGTTAAATGAAGGCAAATGAAGAAAAAGACAACTCCCTGGATTCAATAAACTCCATGCAGGAATAGTGCTATTCCTGCACGGAATGGTTTGTGTCCATTTAGCATTAGTATTAATAGCAGCATGCATTGCATATTCATGAAGGTGCCCTACTGTTAAGGCTAAACAGCCATGAACAGGAAACGAGTGCAGGGGGCGTGTTTAAGTTGTACACGGACATTAAACATGTCCCCTGCACTTAGAAAGTGCCGTATAGCACTTTCAAAAGTTTTTCATGAAATTAAAATGAGTTGAGGAGCAAGAAATATTGCAAGGGGTGTGTGACAGGTTCTGTCACATACACCCCTTGCATTGTAAATGTGCCGTACGGCACTTTGCAAGTGCTGTCAGCATCCGTGGACACTGACAGCTAATAAAAAAGCTCATGTCAGTGTCTGCGGACATTGAAATAGATGGCAGATCATTAAAGAAATGCAGGGGTTGTGTGACACATTCTGTCACACACCCCCTGCATTGTAAAAGTGCAATAAGGCCATAACATTCAACTGTACAGGTGTCTGCAGAATGCCCAGATACCTGCGTCACATAGTTTCACCTTCCTAGTGGAATAAAGCAGTACAAAGCCATAAATAATGGGGGGACAAAGCCAAAAAAATAGTGACATGTCTAAAATATTGCACTGACAAACCTGAAAGCTGATAGAATAAAAGGTTTGCAGTAGCACAGACTTCCTGCAGGGTATGAAGATTGAAAATGAAATGTCTGCCATGTGAAAGTGCCGTATGGCCATAGCCATTAACTGTAAAGCTGTCTACAGATTGCCCAGATATCTTCCCTGCATACTTCTCACCCTCCTAGAGCAATAAAGCAGTACAAAGCCATAAATAATGGGGTGGACAAAGGCACATAAATAGAAACACATTATACAAAGTTCACTGACAAACCCAAAAGCTGACAGAATAAAAGGTTTGCAGTAGCACGGACTTCCTGCAGGGTATGAAGACTGAAATAGAAATATCTGCCATGTGAAACTGCCATATGGCCAAAGCCCTTAACTGTACAAGTGTCTGCAGAATGCCCAGATGCCTGCCTCACATACCCATCAACCTCCTAGAGTAAAAAAGCTGAACAAGGACATAAATAGTTAATCTATTTTTTTCCATACTAAGGCATTTTTAAGCAAAGCTGAGTAGGTGTGAGCATTATGACCCTCTGCCCAGCATTGCTTAAACAACCCAGAGGAGATAAATACAAATATACAGCTAAAGTTCCCAAACCGCGATAGTGTAGTGCTTAGAGTCTTGGCTTTACATGCAGGAGTTGATGGTTCAAGTACCAAGAAAGTTAATTTATTTTTACATGGGAAATCAGTGTTAAAATCATTATTTTCATCTTAAAGCATGTAGTAATTAATTTTTGGCAACCAGGGTAGTGTAGCTGGTGTAAAATGGAAGTGTGAGTGCATATAACATGTGAAACCACCCATGTATACACAAGTGTACCATACAGTATAGTCACACCCCTTTCTAATGTAATGAAAGCACATAGAGGGATGTCATGTAAAGTAAATCATATACACTTACTAAATGAAATAATTTGTCTGATAATTTTTTAAAAGTGAAAAGTGAGCAATGGTTATCAATGCTCACCTATGCTTACTAGGTTTAAGCATTGCTTAGATCTGAATGCTAAGCAGCAGGTAGCTCAGCTAAGTGTATTTGTGCACTGTTAAGCAGTGTCATCAGTTACCCCTTTAAGCACTGTTCAACTTAGCTTAGAAGATTTGTGTTACTGCTTAGCAGAGTTTAACAAGTTCAAAATGGTCCAATGATGGCAAAGGGCAAGAATTTCACTTTATTTAAATGGCACAGGCAAGAATAGAGCCGAAATCTGTTATAGTTCATCTGTATAGGTACTATGGTGGGTGTAGGTGAAAGAGGTTGCTTTTGGGTCAGCAATGGAGCATTCAGGAGTCCAAGGTCATGGCTGGACTCCTTGTAGAAAACCATGAGGTGAGACTGCTGCAGGGCCAGTACCAGGGCTCATAATACAAAGTGGAGGCCTGGGACCATCTCGCACATGATCTCACCAGTGCTACTGGCATCCCCCAGACTGGTGAGCAGGTACAGCACCACTATGCTGACCTAAAGCGGAGGAAGGAAGTGCTCTTGGCTGAGTGGATCCAAGATGTATGGGCACAGAATGCTTCAGTAGTGAGTAAGTATCACCATCAAGTAGTCTGTAGCAAATACTAGCCTGAGAAAGTGATAGACAGGTATGCATAATGTTTGTTTTTCTCCCCTAAAGCTGCAGCAGAGAAGGATAGTAATGTAGACTCCCATGCTAACAGACTGCTGAGGTTGCACCGACAGGCTGGTGAGTGCAAATCTATTTTGTAGTACAGTGTGGAAATAGCTAAGAAGGAGTACATTGCTTACTGCTAGTAAGTATACTGTTACTGTATTAACTGAATAAATAAAAAAGTTTGCCCAACTAATCTTAATGTTTACAAAGATCAAAAAAACTATTGTGTTTATTTTGGTATGCTGTTGTAGACATATAGAATGTATACAGGTTCTTCACAGCAAATATGGCTGTGACAGCATACATTAACTGAGGTTTTTCTGTGAACCAGCTGTTAAGAAAAACTGTAGCTTGTGGAGATGTAAACCAAGTTATAACTGAAATGTGAAATATATACTGCACTAAGCTCTGAACTCTGAATAATAATGTGTAAAGTTTCAAAGTGTGTTCCATCCAGCATTGCCTTGTGTTAACCTTTGCTTTCCAGATTGTAGTAATCCAAAGGATTAATGCACAGTACAATAACTATCTGTCATGCATGCATCACAGGATCACAAGTTCAGACTGTCTAACCAAGAGACTATTAGGCAGAAACCAGTAAACCAAGAAACAGCAGCTCCCCAGTAGCTCAGTGTGATGATAAATAGTTTACATGTTAATTTTGCACACCCAGACACAGTTCGAATCCAGGGAGTGGTACTAAGATGTGTGCATATATACACACAAGGAATCAGGAAAAAAAGTAAAAACAGTCAGGTAGCGTTAACAGATATTTTCTCCACAAGTTTTACAGGTAAGAAAATGTTGGTAGTAGCTGTATGATGAAGTATCTACTAATAAAGTGTGTAGAACTGTTCAGCTGTCCCTCCACATGCCTGCAAGCAACAGCAAGATAGGTGCATACAACATGCTGTCATGGCTAGTGGTCATTGTTGTCAATAACTCTGGACACAGACAGGAAACTAGTTGAAGTATGCCAGTAGCACACTCACATAACAGCAGTTCAGGGTACCCCACATGTGCCAGATATGTAACCCTGACATGTACGAGTCCCCTCCAGTCATATACCCAGAGTTGTCACAGTTTGCCCCATTCCATTCCATGCTGACAGTTTAAGAGGTATGTTTGTGCTACAGAAGCTATGAGCCATAGGCAAATGTAAAGTGAGGGCAGACCCTTAGAGTACTAAGCAGTATTATTGTGGAAAATAGAAGCATAAACAGTTGTTAATGGACTTTTTGTCTCCCCCCCCCCACCCCTTATCTGGATCAGTACTATAATTCATATACTACGGTTATGTTTTTCTCCAAACCTAATGTTGGGACTTGTGTTCTATTATTGTTCATATATTTGATTGGTTGCATGTTAACATATCTTGTTCAAATACCATTGCTGGTGGCCTGCTACCATCAATGTTACTGGCATGCTGTTATGATTCATTCTGTTGTTCCATTTATGCATGTGTTTGTTTTGCTATGCAACTGTTTCATATCTGTTTTATGGGTTTAATTGAAACACACACGCATGCTGTAATAACTAATCTTGAATTGTGTTGTTCATGACTAACCAACAAATTTTTAAAACCCCAACACCATAGCATGTTTGGGAAGGCAGATCCCAGCGGATCCACTTGTCTCGCCTCATCTGGCCATGGCACCAGGCCCCAGCACATCTGGCATCCAACCCGGGACTTCCTCGTCCGCTGGTCCTGCACCACCTTCAGGTAGAACTGCCTCAGGGGACGGGGCCTGTTTCCCCAGGGAGGGGGCATGTACAGGAGCCTGTCATCTGCAGTCAGTTCTGGGGTTTGGTGTACAATGCCATCTGAGCAGAGTTGGCTGGTCAGCTGCGCCAGATTGAGGGCCGTCTGGCACACATCAAGGGGCAGGCCGCCCTTCCTGTCCAGCCCCCAACACACCCACCTTCGGAGCAATGAGGGAGCAGTGGTGACTGCCCATGGGTGAGGACCTCAGTCTCACTGTATCCATTTGGGGGATCATGGGTTTCGTATTCCCAACCATCGTCCCCGTCAAAGGTGTTTACCCCCCTCATGTGTCACATACTGCTCCTGTTTGCTGTCCTGTCTGTCTGCAGATGCAACCTATCCCACCCACCCTAGCTCCCCAAACATACCTACAGCCCTTTCCCAATATCCCACTCTCATCTTAAAAAAAAGGGATACATAGTTCTACATTTCACCCCCATGTACAGTGAAACTAATCAATCAACTCACAGATTACTCTGCAAATGACTGTCACCAACACCACTCCCTATGGGGTGTGAGGCTGTAAATTCCAAATTCTACACATTTAATTCACAGCTGTTGCTGCTGAAGAAATGTAGAGCTATGGTCCTTTCCTATACCCATCCTGCACATCCCTAACTGCTTTTCATAATGTTTTACACTATGCTTGCCCCCATTTCACCACTTTCCTATCACCTTTTTTCTTTTCTTTAAAGAAAATTAATGCAGGTGTAAGTGGGTGTAAGTGGGAGTAAGCGAGTTTGCGCGATGCTGAGTGAAGCCAAAATTATTTAAGCATCTGTACAGTTAACCGTATGTTGGCATCTCTTAGTATTGCGCAAACCCATGCAAACCCGCTTAAAATTGCTTTATTCACAATAGTCAGCCCTCCCACGTCTTAAACCCAGGACCCCATACACTACAGTCAGAGCAATGTACCACTGCACCACTTGAGCTGTATGAATTTCTGATGCTTTTTCAAACATATCATTCAGTAGAGTCATTCAACAGTAGGGAAAAAGCTCTGTGGAATCACTCAGGTTTTGTATATATACATATATAGATATATATATGTATGGAGATACATATATATGAAAAAGATGTTAAATATATATATATATATATATATATATATATATATACATAACATGTAGTGCAGTCATACCTCAGAACCATATCTTTCAACCTCTTAGTGCAAGATATCTGTGCAAAGACTGTCAAAATGGGAGGACAATGGGCCAAACGTAGGGATGTACTTTAAATACTGCCATTAAAAACATAGAAAATTGCAAGAGTAACAGGGTTTGTTTCAGCATACATTATACATTTTTGAAGGATATGAGGTCTGACATTGAATTGGATGTCATCATTTATTGGCAGAAATCCTCAGATCATCAGTGATTTACCAGAGAAATACAAATAATTTGTGGAACAGACCGAAAATATGAGCAATAAACCTGGACATTCTGAAACAATCCAACAAGTTGACAGATACGCTCAGAACCCCGTAGTGTAATGAATTTGGACCAAGCCTGACAAAGTGGGGGGAGAAAGACATGAGCATAGGGACATATCTGAAATACTTGAGTAGATAAGCTGAGACAGTTGCTGCAGTAACACCGTCTGATCTTACATATATTTACTGAAATAGCACAAGTGCAAGACTCAGATGCTTCTCATTAGTTAGTGACTTAAATCATCACATCATCCCACTGATTTGTCAGGAATACACAACACTTATGGGAACCAGACCACAGATATGAGCCAAACAATTGGACATCCTATGCATATCTGGATATAACATGACATTAGGGTAAAGACACTGAGCTGCTAAGCATGTCAATAAGCACTGTCCAAACTACAGTCAGACTGACATAATACTACCCCAAATCAGCTATGGGAAATTACACATGCATTTGCAAATATATCAGGCACTACAGAGATGTAACCGGAGTGAAAAACAGACACCAGTGTGAAAGTGGATACCCACTACCAATTTCACCACAGTCACAATGACATACTGGTAAGCCAAATGAACACCAGAGTATAATGACAGTGTGAATAAAAATATCAAGTTTGCCACTCACACACTACCCCTACATATAGTGCCCCAAGTCGCAGTGTAGTAGGAATCCTGAGGTGTTACGGGATATGTCTCAGTCTTCCCCTAAAACATATACAGCTGATAGACCACCGGAAATTGGAGAAGCATGCACAGTCAGATAGAAAAGGAGCCATGACACTTACATATTCTCCCCTCCCTACACAGACCAACTAACATATACACACTACACTGCTACACAATTCTGACAGTCTGTTAACTATTGCCAGACATACACAGACCTCTCAACTGTACAGATTCCCACAGAATGTCCCGGCTTTGTCCTCATATGTAAGGCCTCTCCCTCAATACATGTCTGGCATTCTGCTACATCACTGGGATGATATCAGGAATGAAGGCACTAAATAATGGTATACCATAACTATCAACCTCTTACTGCATGACATCTGGACAAAGCGTGACATAATTGGGGACAGAGGCCCATAAACAGGGGCATACGTGAAATATTGCTGTTATAAATTAAAAATGTTGCTGATGTTACAGGGTTTGTTGTAACATATCTTTTCTGAGGGATATGAAGTCAGAAACACAAGTGGGTGTTAGCATTTACTGACAAAAGGACAAAAACTGTCTGAGGAACAGACCAAACATAATAGTCGAACCTCTGTCCATTCTGCAGATAGCCCTACAGTTGAGAGTTATGTCAACCACATAACACTGTCAGAGTTAAAATCACACAGAAAACCCATGTCAACACAAACCCTGTTAAACTAGCATTAATCCAACTGTACAACAGCAATGCTTACATTCTGTTCCTAAGTCTGGAGACTTCTCCCCATTTTGTTGGGCTGCCTCCACATTTCTTGTAGTAGGACATATTTCCAACTACCCTCTGTGATGCTATTGTCCACATACCTCCATGACGTCCACCTCACAGGCAAGGAAAAGGGGCAAAGCCCACAGAAAGTACTGAATTATAGGACTGTGTGGCCATGCCATTGGCTATAGGAATAATAACACAACTGTTCTGCATGCAATTAGCAAGTGGGGGACACCGACCGGTGCACAGGCCATCACCTGCTCATGAGCATTAACTAAAAAAGGCAAGCTTTTGGCTATGCAAAACAGGACTATACCTCTACATGTGTAGACAGAGAGAGAGAGAGATAGAGAGAAACAGAAACAGAAACTGAAACCAATGATACTTGGAAAGAAAAAAAAGGTATGTCAAACAAATAAGCATGTAATGGAATGCAGTAAGGGTTATGCAATAATGGGAAGTAGGATGTTAAACAAATATGTCAGAACAAGAATTGTTGTACTGATATATTGCTGATCAGCACCTATGGACATAGCATCTGGGTCTGTCTGCAGTGACATAGATCACAGCTCAGGTTCCTGAGTGACCCCAGGAAACGACGGCTCACATATAACAAGTACTGGAGTGTATGTGGAACAATACTGACTGTGACAGTGCTAGGCCAGCTAGTGGGATGTTGTAAATATCCAAATGTTACTTGTGAATACAACTATGATGATACACATTTATCTCAAAAATCTAAGAGACTTATACAGGGTATGTGCATAGTAAACTACTGTTGCAGACATGTTGAACTGCATGTGATATACTGAGCTCACACCATTTAACTGTAAAATGTTATACACACTGACCAAATGTGTGCCTCACATTTGTAGTCATTTATTCCTAGAGTTGTGTTATGTCTGGAAAATCATTGGCAAATCTGTGAATACTGACATTAGAAAATGATAGCATATTATATAGGTATTTCTGTGAATGCAAAGCCTACTGTGCTATCAACTGATTTGTGTGTTACAGCAATATTAATAAAGTATTACTAATTTTGGGCCATTACACCCCATTTATATGTGTTGTCCTCCAGATGTCCTGCTCTAATAGGTTGAGAGATATGACTGAGCAGCAAGAGTGTAAATACAGTGTATCATACTGACATACAACAGAAATGAATATCGGGTATTACCTGTGCACATGTATGTATGAGTAGGTGTTGCTGGAAGCCTCAAAACAATGCAAATGAGATGCAAAACATCAGGTAAATAAGCTGTACATGTTGTATATGTGTGTAATCTTAGCTTGTGTCCATCCAGCAGACATAATTTTCTACAGCTACTGGTTGTTGCATTGCCCTGACACAGACATGCGTACTAGAATAAGCATGATTGTCACATTGAAAATGGACAGTTGTCCAACTGTGTTATGACCTTCTGTCCATGCCCACTACAAACAGCTATATGAGCACCTACATAGCTATATGGACTCAGCAATACCTGACTCGTAAAACCTGCCTCGACCAAGGTAGGGTAATCCCCTTTGCTGGACAGCAGCAATACACAAAGTACATAATTGGTCACTATATTGGCTGCACAGGAACAAATAGGAGCAGGCACCAACTTGGAAGCAAGTCAACCTGGGTCTGAACAAGCATATGAGGTCACTGGTGAATTACTGTAATGCTAACTATGAGTATAAAATGGACACATCTATCAAGGCCAATCACAAGTCCATATTTACATGTCTTCATTCTCAGAGGCAACAACCTAACCCACCCTATACTGGTGGTCAATCACACCACATACACACACAGCATAGCTATAGCCAACCTGCTGCAGACAGGTTAAGGGAAAACATCACCCTTCTGTCCCACCATCAGTAAGGTGGATATACACAGCACCCGAACACCTCCCGCCATCTTCAGGGAGCAGGTCCATAATGCCTAATCAAAGGCAACAAATGTATGTGTCCATGGGAGTTGATAACATCCCTGTTTGAATCCTACTTGAACTCAGGAAAATGCTCTCAGTTCCATTACACACTGTACGCAAGCAAAGCCTGAGCACCACTGACATCCCATCTGCAAGGAAGACAGCCACTGTCATCCCTCTACACAAAGGTGAATGATGAATGGTGGAATATGCAATTTACTGGCCCTCACTGGGGGGAACATAACACATCAGGACCAGTAGTCAAATGCAAGCTCATACTGTGCTAATAGATGACAGAGGAATGATGTGGTCATAAGTGGTGGCTAATGATAGTCAGTGCTGATGCGCAGGTTATGTAAATAACATTGACAAATGTATGTGGTCCTGTGGTATGTTTCCCTGTTTATGTCTTCCAGGTGACATGCAGCATGCAAGGCAGATGGCGTACAGTGCAGCTGAAACTGCAGCCATCACCAAGGTGATAATCAAATACCATGGGGTGATGTTTGACCATGGCCAACAGAGTATTCGGAAGCAGACCACCCCATGGGATGAGCTTGTCCACAGTGTAAACAACTTAGGCCACCATGGACACACATACGATCAGATCAGGCATAGGGTGACTGACCTGATACAGCATGCCTGGCAAAGGGCTGCTGCTGTGGCCAGGGACCATTCCACTACAGGTTGGAGCTCTGCTATGCAGGCCCCACTAACACCAATGGAGGAGCTCCTTGCCAACCTTATGACAGCCACCACATGCCAGCAAAGGTAACACACACAAGTCGTGGTGGTTGGTGGCACCCAGACAACAGGCTAGGAGGATCCAGGTAAGGCCTCGGTGCACATTTATTATTTATTTTATTTATTTATTTATTTTATTTAACATTTGTTGGCCGGGGAAGTCTGACTAGGTTCCACAGATCCTGTTTTCAGTGGAGGCCCTGGGAGAAATGCTCCAAAAGCATGACTTTAGAATGTGGGTGGAAACCGGAGTACCCGGAGGAAACCCACGCAAACGCAGGGAGAACATGCAAACTCCACACAGAAGGCACCCCAACCGAGAATCAAACCGGACAACCTCTTGCTGTGAGGCAACAGCGTTAACCACTGCACCACTGCGCCGCCCATCAATTGAATAATGTACTAGTCATAGTGGCTTCCGTAGAGTATCTAGATGCATATGTCATGTCAAACTGCATTTGTGGGTGTGGGGTTTTGTAATGCACACAAGTGTACATCTATGGTGACGGACAGCAAATTGTGTAGTGTCAGAGCTTGTACTATACGTGTGCAGAAAAGTAGCATTCATCTTGTACCAATGCCACATGTGAGTCTGGTGACAATACCTCTTCCTTACAACTACATAGCTACCTCTGGTCTGGATGTGGGATAGCAGCCTGAAGCTGGTGAGTATGGTATTGTCGTGTTGTGGCTCACCAATACCCCAGGCACGCTAAAGTCATGCATTTTACCATGCACACAACTGTTACTGTTAGCCATATTGCGATATGTGCATGTTCTCTTGTGGTGGAGTTAATTGCATTGCATCAGAGTGGTCATCACAGGGGCCTGTTTGCAGGAGGTGTAACATATCTGTAGCATACCTCACAACCTGTCAGTGCAAGAAATCTGGACAAAGACTGACAAAAATGGGGGGACAAAGGGATAAAACTAGTGATATATTTGTAAAAGTACTCCTATACAGTGCATATAAGAAATGTACACACCCCTGGCACCAGGTATTTGTGACATACAAAAATGAGACCAGAATAAAACATTCACAACTCTTCCTACCTTTAATGTGACTTATAACCTCTACAATTTAATTGATAAACAAACAAATTTGTTAGGGGAACAAGTATGAAAAATAAAACATGTACAATAAGCTAGATGCATAAGCATACACAGCCTGAAGCTAATACTTTGTTGAAGCAGCTTTTGATTTAATTACAGCATTAATCTTCTTGGGTACACACCCGCCATCAATTATAGAGATGAACAACGAATAATGGTCAGCTGTCCTACTAGGCTTTTCCAGACATTTACTCAGTTGCCTGTTACAGCAACAGCCATGTTTCACAGAGAGCTTACAAAGCTTCAAAGGGATCTCATTGCGGAAAGGTATCAGCCCAGAGAAGAGTACAAAAAACATTCCCACAGCATTGCATATACCATGGAATACAGTGAAGACAGCCATCAAAATGTGGAGAAAATATGGGACAGCAGCGATATTGTGAAGAAGTGGATGTCCTTCCAAATTTGATGAGAAGACAAGACCAAAACTGGTCAGTAGGACTGCCAGGAGACCTACATAAGCACTAAAGGAGTTGCAGGAATCTCTGACAAGTACTGGTTGTATACTACATGTGACAACAGTCTCCTGTATTCTCCATATGTCTTGCCTATGGGGTAGGTTTGGAAGATGGAAGCATTTCCTCACACCAAACAACATCCAGTCCTGGCTAAATTCTGAAAAAGAATACATAAAGTCTCCAAAAGGCACATGGGAAAATGTGTTATGATCTAAAGAGACCGAGGTTGAACTTTTAGGCCACAATTCTGAAAGGTTTGTTTGGCACAATAACAACACTGCCCATCACCTAATGAACACCATCCCCACAGTGAAGCATGGTGATGGCAGTGTCTTGCTTTGGGGTTGCTGTTCAAAAGCTGGAACTGGGGCTTTAACCAAGTTGGAGGGGATTATAAACAGTTCCAAATACTTGTCCCTTTTGGCCCAAATTCTTCAGGTGTCTGCTAGATAGCTGTAGATGGAGAGGAATTATACCTTCCCACATGACAATGACCTAAAATATACATCCAAATCAACAAAAGAATGGGTTCGCCAGAAGACATGCAAAATTCTGGACTGGCCCAGACAGAGCCCACACCTACATCCAGTAGAAAATCTGTGGAGTGACTTGAAAAGGGCTGTGCACAACAGATGTTCTCATAATCTGACAGAGTTGGAGGGCTATTGCAAGGGAGAGTGTGAAAATATTGCCAAGTCAAGATGTGCCAATACTGATAGACACCTTCCAAGAGGACTGAATGCTGTAATTAAATCAAAAGGTGCTTTAACAAAGTATTAGTTTAAGGGTGTGCACATTCATGTGACCAGCCTTTTCTTTGTATTTAATTTTTTATGTTACCCCTAACCAATGTGTATGTTCTTCAATTGGATTGCACAGGTTATACGTCACATTAAAGATGGGAAAGGTTATTACATGATTTCTTTGGTCTCATGTTATATATCACAGAAATCTGGCATGTTAACAGGGGTGTATGCACTTATTATATTCACTGTAAGCATAGGAAGTTTTTAGAGTAACTGGATTTGTTTTAATATACATTTACTGCAGGTTTTGAGATCTGTAACTCAACTTATGTCATTAATTAGTGGCATAAATCCACAGATCATCCCAGTAATGTATCAGACAAACACAGGATTTATGAGGAACAGATGAAAAGTATGAGCCACACATCTAGCCATTCAGCAAAACTCTGCACAGTTGAGAGGTATGTTCTGTAGGAGTTCCCACTGTGTTATACAAGTGAACAGAAATAATATATACATGGGTGCAGTGTGTGCTGGGTGAAGGCCCATCTTCTACTAACACTACTCAAGTATCCCAGAGGTGTATATTAGTAGTAACATTAAGTGGAAAGGGCTGCACTGCATGATGTTGAGGGCCAGTCCAGAGTGTGCATGCTGTGGTCTGACTTTGTGTCATGAATGTCACCAGATGGCTATTGTGAGGTCTGTGTAATGCCTTTGTGCCACCTTACCTGTATGTGTCTGTGTGTGTGTGTGTCTGTGAGTGCATGTGCGTGCGTGTGTGTGTGTGTGTGTGTGTGTGTGTGTGTGTGTGTATACCAGAAAACCTTATAGTGCAGGTATTAATGTACATATGTTTCCTTCCCCTCACAGGTGGGCATGGTGCTCATGGTCCCTCCCACTCAGAATCTGCAGTCTCTGCAGACTCTGACCATTATGGTGGTCCTAGTGAGGCACAGGTGGGGTTGTCAGGGGCTGAATCCTTGCCATTGGTTAGCATCCCACAGTCATCCACAATGTCCCCACACACAGTTACAATGCCCACACATACTCCATCCCCAGTGGCTACAGATAATGGACAGTTGGTGGGTGGTGGAACTGGCTAGTATGGTGACTATGGAAAGTGTGAGTGTAGATACTAGCCATAGCCAGAGTGCAGGCGAGGTCCCACACAGGTGGATGGACAGGTTACTTGAAGGAAGATTGCTGCCCAACAAACTGCTGTCACAAGTGCCACAGCAGGTGTCACCATTTGCATGTTTCAGGCTGTCATGGTTGCACAGGCATGTAGTGAATGCAACACCAGACAAATACTCAGAGTCTTGGAGACAACTCTTCCTGGCTTACGTGATGGCATACATGACTTTGTTGAGGCCACATGTCAAAATACTGAGGTCACAAATAGATGATGGGGTGAAACCTTGGCAATCCTTGACTGTAGAATGTCTGTGCTGCAACATGTGGTGAAAGATGGGTGTCAGCTATGTAGACATAGGCAGCACCAACATTAGCTGACAGTAAACATGGCTGTTCACCTTCACACTCCTCTAGTGGCAGTTCAACCAGCAGTACTGAAGGGCAAGTGCTGTCCACACCACAATTGAGCAGGCCATGGGCATTGGGTCCTGGCCAGTCCTGTCAGGGACACAGATCCAGCAGACAGCAGTCACCATCGGGGAGTAGTACTGAATCTGGCCTTGGGCCTGGTGGTGCCAGTGAGACCCCTGGCAGGACCAGTTCACATGTCCATGACCTGAGATGGTGAACTGTGCACCCTGCCATGTACAGTCCACAGCTGTCCAACATACCCCTGTGTAGGGCAGCCACACCACATGACTGTGTGCATACAAACACACACACAGCCAGGTCACCTCCAAACACACACACACCACCTCTGCATGGCCCATTCAATGAACATCCCTCCAAACACACACACACATGGTGTCAACCGTATGGCCCAGCCTAGGGCTCTGGCACACCCACACAACACCCTGTGCATATGATGATGCCTGTGCCACATATCTGTCATCTATACCACTGATGCAGGGACATGCTAATATGGTTCTGATGCACAGGGTGACATAAGTACAGTTTAGTTACATAATGCTGTGTAAGGTGCTGTCAGCTGGCATTTGTAATGGGTAGACTTCAGAGTGTATGTACCTTTTCAGACATGATGCATTATTGGTGTTAGTAACACTGACTGAATGTAGTCTCACATGCTGTATTCTGTATGTGTTCTAGGTGTCTGTGTGTCAGCAGGACCATGTCATAGCCGAGGTACAGCTGTATATGCACACATTTACTAGACCTGTGTAACAGTTATTGCATGTACCACAGAGCTTATAGGGCTGAAGGGTGTATACAGGTAAGTCTATGGTGATTGATGTCAGCAGCCCTTGTAAAGTGGGCAATGGTAAGTGTAGTGGGTGGAACACACCTCAGATTGGTGAAACCCACACCCTCAGAGGATATTGTGTTGACCAAACAAACAGAGAATACTGTTCCAACCCACACACACACACACACACACACACACACACACACACACACACACACACTCAAAGACATGCGCAGGATCACAGTTCCAGTATTGGGTTTGGAACTCTTACCCATCTAGTTAGTGGTACTACAGTGTTATGCAGTTATCACAGGTGTCACAGAACTAATAATGTGATGACTGTTCCAAGGTATCTGTAAGGTGAATAACATCATGTGGCCTTGTGAGGTATGGCAATGTGTGTATATTGGGTATGGGGAGTATATTGCGTGTTGGAGGACCCATTAGACTGTCACCTATGAGTATACACATGAGTCTACATACTCACAAACACTGCTACACACACACATGCACACACACACACACACACACACACACACACACACACACACACACACACACACACACACACACACAATTGCCAGTATTGACATTAGCAGCCAAGCCTATCATGTTATTCATTCCATACTGTTATATAGCTGTTGCACATGGCACGGGGCTTATAGGGCTGGATAGTGTCTACAAATACCTCTATGGTAGATGTGATCATTGGCCTTTGTAAAGTGGACGTCGGGATGTGTACTCAGAGTACAATAGCCTAAAAT